>NC_139030.1:10726485-10931929 GCF_964662115.1 Mustela nivalis | reverse complement strand
GAAAGTTCTTAGTTTATTAATCCTCTCATAAAAAATCTGCACAATCCCCACAGTTACCACAAAATCTTTACTCCTTCTGTTGTCCCCATCTCCAGCTCACTTCTTTTTGCCAGCACCAACAATGATTTTTAGAATCCCTGACTTTCTTCATTCTGTTCTTGCATTCCTTTCGTTGTTTTTTTGATGACTTTTTTCTTCTCATATAGGCCACATCTTGCAAATCTGTGTCTGGCTTCGTTTTTCTCTGCATATTCCAAGGAATCATAAATCATGTGAAAGCCCACTGTCTTGCCACAACCAAAATGGGTTCTGATTCCAAATACAAAGATGACATCTGATGTGGTCTGATACATTTTTGACTAGTTTTCCCCATAATTTTTGTCTTAGGTACCAATGCCTTTCTGGGATGAAGAACATCAGTGACCTTCTGTTCCACTGAAATAGTTGGGTCGGTCATGGAACTTCCTGGTCTGGATAGTTAACTATGTCATTCATGATGGTGACTGAGCCTCAAACAGCCAAGGAGGAAAAGAGCTAGAAGTTTATATTTTTGTAGATCACTCACTACAAAGGTGAATTTGCAAATGCTTTTCAGTGTACTTTGAGGCTATTTTTCTTTTTTTTAAGATTTTATTTACCCATTTGACAGAGATCACAAGTAGGCAGAGAGGCTGGCAGGGAGAGAGGAAGAAGCAGGTTCCCTGCGAGCAAAGAGCCCGATGTGAGGTCTCGATCCCAGGACCCTGGGATCATGACCTGAGCTGAAGACAGAGGCTTTAACCCAGGCACCCCGGACGCTATTTTTATCAAAATCATTAAAATTCAGTATGATTACATCTTTGTGATCTACTCATTTTTATTATATAGTAATCCTCTTTGTTTCAAAGTAAAGGTTTTTCCTTATTTTTTGTTATTACTAGATTTTTTTAGATTTTTAAAAATTTATTTAGAGAGAGAGAGAGAATGAGAGATCATGAGAGGGGGGTCAGAGGGAGAAGCAGACTCCCTGCTGAGCAAGGAGCCTGATGTAGGACTCAATCCTGGGACTCCAGGATCATGACCTGAGCCAAAGACAGTCACCTAACCAACTGGGCCACCCAGGAGCCCCAGTAACAGATTTTCAACAGCTTCCTTTTACTTTGCAGCTCTTATCCTTTGTCTTTTATTCTATCTGCAGCCTTATCTTTTAACCAGGGGCCTTTTTTTTTTTTTTTAAAGATTTTATTTATTTATTTGACAGAGAGAGATCATAAGCAGGCAGAGGCAGGCAGAGGAAGAAGAGGAAACAGGCTCCCCGCTGAGCAGAGAGCCCGATGCGGGACTCGATCCCAGGACCCTGAGATCATGACCTGAGCCGAAGGCAGCGGCTTAACCCACTGAGCCACCCAGGCGCCCTCTGCAGCCTTATCTTTTAAAAGGCTTGTCCCTTTAAATTTCACATAGCTGGATCTTTAAAAACAATCGAGTCTAACAATCTATTTTAACTGCAAAGTTTAGCTCATGTGAGCTTATTTTTACCATCTTATATCACACTTATTTGTCTTTTCATTTTCCTTTTAGCCTCTTCTGTTTCCTTCTTTTGTCTTACTTTTTTAAGGTTATGCTTTACTATCTTTTAAGGTCTCATAAATTAAAATAACATTATTAAAAACACAACTTCAGTGAAATCATACTTTTGGGAAAACGGGAATTTGAAAACCTCTTATTTTTTGTATGTGTTTGAACTTTATTTTTTTTATTATGTTATGTTAGTCACCATACAGTACTTCATTAGTTTTTGATGTAGTGTTCCAATTTATTATTTGCAGAGAACATTCAGCACTCTTCCCATGTGCCCTCTTTAATACCCCTCTCTTTTTAAACTGAACTTTTCATTTCGAGTAACTGTAGATGCTGATGCATCTATAAGATGGAAGAGGGAGCCTGTGCTCTCCTTACCCAGATTCCCTGTATGATAGCATCTTTAAAAACTGCAGTGCAAAATGAGCAGCAGGACATGGATGGTGATATGCTCCATCTATCTTACCCAGAGAGATTTCCCCAGTTTTATTTGTATGTAAACTCTAGCTTTCCTTTGTGGGTAGTCGCTCTGTCTTTCTGGCTGCTTTAATACGTTCTTTTTCAGTCTGTGGTATTCTGCCATTTCACCATTTGTCTGTCTTGCTTGGGATTTGCTGGGTTATTGGAGTTTGTGGGTTCGAGTCTTTGATTAATTCTGGAGAATTCCCAGCCAATTCTCTCTTTGTTAAATGTCTGCACCACCTTCCACATAACTTTGTATCTGTCATATTTCAACTCTACCCTTCGCACTGTACTCTGGACAGTACTTTCCTGTCTTGAATTCATGAATTCTCTTATGCTACAATGATACTGCTGCTCAATTTACCCACTGAGTTCATTTTAATAGTTTGCTGTATTTTCATTTCTAGAAGATCCATTTATTCTTCAAAATCTACCTGGTCATTCTTTATAGTCTCTTATTCCTTTGCTGGTCTTCCCATAATTTCTTTTTATTTCTTTAAATATTAAGACAATGAAATGATTCCTTTTCTTGGAACTTTATAGAAATTCTTTAAGATCCAAACTGAAGTTGTATTCTTCCAACGAGGATTTATGTTGGCTTCTGCTAGCGTCTTGTGGACATAAGCAATCCACAACCACTTTAATATGATTTATCTATTTGGGTTTTCAGACCACAAAGTGTAAATTCTGATCCAAAAACTACATAAAAGTGCAATTTATGGTTGCAAATTCTGAGGGAAGATTATTGCCACCCTCTACCCAGTATCAAGGTTGAGAAATGGGCAAAATTCCCTCCTAGTTTAGTGGACTTAACTTTCTGTTCCTCAGTCATGATCAGGTCTTGGGTAGGCTCCACTTTACCTCTTGTCCTTCATAACCTGCATACCCATCAAAGGAAATGCCCAACATCATCTCAGACATTCAGACAAAAATCTCAGGCTGCAAACCACATTTCCCCCCTCTTGCTAGGGTTCCTGTTTCTGCTTAGGTCGGGAGATGTGTAGGTTCATGGCTTTTATCCCAGATCAGTGATGTGTTCTCAATGAGGAGGGTGGTCAGTCAGACTACTGAATTCTACATATTGCTAAAAATGCAAGCTTATTTCTTTTAAGCATTTAACTGTAATAATTTCATATTACATAAAAGACGCTGAAGGATTAAATGCATTTGTATTCTTTTCCTCTGCTGTTCTCACTCATTATAGATGTAATCACCAATTATGAGCTCACATTTGACGTGTTTTAATCTGTGGGAATCCTGAGGAACCAGATTTGATTGCCTTCCTTTATATAAGTTCACTGCTCCTGTCCAGCACGCTTGGGGGCTATAAGCCCAGACCACTTTAATTCACCAGGCTGGGGTTTCCCAGACACCACAGATAACGAGAACTAAAACCACAGTTCAGTGAGAAGAGAGCTCAGTTACAAATGAGGCGAGACTGGCTTTTTCCCTCTGGCTAGGACAAAGTTAGGAGATACCATGTCAACCTGAAGATAAAGAGCTTTTGTTCCTAGTCTACCCTTTCATGGATCTATAGCAGTTAGACAATGCCAGCTCAATGCCAACCTTACCTCTGACCTGGGGGGAACACAACGGCTTGTTTCTTCTCTGCCACAGGGACTCACATGAGTCACTAAGACCTCAGGGCACCCTTAAAATCAATTGTGGGGAGTTAAAAGGGTCTCTGTTGTGTTGTAGTCAGATATAGCTTTCTTTTGTAAGGAGAGGGTTTATTAATTTGGTGAACCTCATGTTTTTTGAGTGCCATTATGTTTGTTTGTTTGTTTTTTCAAAATTTATTTATTTGACAGACAAGAGATCACAAGCAGACAGAGGCAGACAGAGAGAGAGGAAGGGAAGCAGAGAGCTGAGCGGAGAGCACCATGTAGGGCTCGATCCCAGGACTCTGAGATCATGACCCGATCTGAAGGCTGAGGCTTTAACCCACTGAGCCACCCAGGCGCCCCGCCATTATATGTTTTAAAGAAATGATATAAAATAATCCATGGTCTTTAAGAAAAACAAAATCTACTCAACAAATGCAACAGAGTAAAAATATACTTGTTCTATACCTGTTACTAACATTCATATTCACTCATACTGTGTTACGACAGAGATAGAAAGTAGACATGACAAAAAAAAAAAGGTATATAAGAGAAATAGAAATATGAGGTATTAGAGAACTAAACCAACAGGAAAAAAAAAATATTCTGGAGATGGAAAAGCAACAAACACACCCATCCAAAGAAAAGCAGACCCAGAAAAAAACAAAGAGCCGAAAGAGAACAGCCTTTGACTTTCACAGAATGAAGACAGAACATCCATATTGAGTAGCTTTTTAAAAGAGCTCCTGAAGAATTTCTCTCAACCACACCACCATTCTTCTAGAAGAGCCCTCAAAATAGGAAATGAAACCTATGTACCCAGTTTAACTTGTAGGTCTGGTTTTCCTACATTCAATCTAAGGCAATTTTTTAAAAAAATCACTTATCAGACAGCCTCATGCCACTAGGGTTTCTGTCCCCTTATGTTTCGGAATTTCAGGCTATTCTCAATTTAGAGGTTATAAAGATTAAATGGTCTTGTATGTAAATCTCCATTCATCACACTGGAGCCTTTTGGCATACCTATCTGCTTTACAAATTCATGGCTTCAGGGCACAAATAAACCAACCTCTACTCATAGGTGGCAATTTTGATAAAACCAAAATCTAAGCAGTCGAACCCTTATAAATTCTGTTACCTACAAGTATCATTCCCCCAAAGGAAATTTTCCTCATGTTTTTTAAAGATAAAACTAAAAGAACCTTAATACTCTTTTACTCCGACAGACACCTATTTTTTTTTCCACTGTGTAAGAAAAAGTCAGTCATTTAAAATTCAGAGCTCTTGAATAAATATGTAGCAATACCAAATGTTTTATGTACCAGTAAAAGTGAACTAAAATCTAAGTTCCTTCCCCTGAAGAGCAGACAAGGCTATATGGTTATCTTGATTTTGTAATCTCAAAACCATCTTTGACTTAATAATGTATGATCATCTATGCTCTGATGTGATCAGTAGGTCATCAGCTCCCATGGGTCACTCAAGCCCAGTAACCCTTCATTTAAAATTATGTGTTCCAGGAAAAAATATGAATAGGGCATTTCCTAAACCATACTAACTAAAAATCCTGAGTATTAGATGGGACTCAAAGCCGAAGCATCCCATCACAGACTTTCCACGAGCAGCAGAACCAACAACATAAATGCGTCCTTCTAAATCCCCCCAAATTACACAAAGATAACCTGGAAATAAACTTTCGTCCACAAGATGAGTTTCTATGGGTTCTTCGCAAAAAAGTATTTTCTGACTAGTTGTAAATGTAAACAAGGCTATTTGTTGGGTATGATAAAGAAACTCCCACAGGAGATGTATTTGCTCCATACCTCCACTAATGAAGTGGCCAGAATTCAAATGTGAATTTTGAATTTAGAGCATCCAACGACTGATTCCCAGTCATATCTCTGTCTCCTACTGATGAAAGCACCTGTCTCTTCTGGTCTCAGGAAGTAGACAGGAAAATGCTTCCCAAGATTACTATTAACAAATTTTTAAAATGCCCATAAGGATTCCAAAACTTCAAACAGGAAACTCAGGACCACATGGTATTTACTCTTTCCTGAGAGTCATGATGTTTCATGCCTTTTTCTAAGAACCGTGTGTGGCTTTTCCAAGCAGGGCTAGGTTTCACAGCCTCACAGCCAGAGTGTGCTAGGTGTGCTGGAGCAGGCAGTCCCCTGCACTCTATCCCTTCCCTCTCGTGGGCACCGAGGGCGGGAGGCCTGATGTCCCGCCCCTGACAGGCTGCGTGCCCCTGGACGCAGGGAACAAGGCTCACCGGCTCCCCTCACTAAGGCTGTCTTCCTGTCTTCCATGGGATTCTGAACCTGATACAACGAAAGGGCCCCATCTCATTCTCCCACCTTCCCTATGGCAAAAACTAGAAAGAGATGCCTCATCCCCGGTCTCTGGCACAGTAATTGGGTAGGCAATCTTCTGACCTTGCTCTGCACTGGTAAGAAAAAAACTGATAAAAAGAAAGAAAGGTGAAAAATTCCCAGCGCTGGGGAAAACAGCAGGCTGATTTCAACTCTGTCACATAAGCGTATGAAATTCAAGCATCTGGAAAAAAAAACAATCTCCCTCGGACCGTCCTCCCATTCCATCTACATTCCAGAATTCCACACTCCACTCCTCTTTCATCTAGGTTGAAGAAATAACGTAGGATCATTTCTTTGGGAAGGAGAAATGTACAATTACTCGTTATGGGCTAAAAAATGCAGGAAATCACACCCAGCCCCAAGAGTCTGCTACTCTCAGGAAGGAGATCCTCATTGTGACAGGCTTCTTGTCCATTTTTCATTTGGGGAACTTTTCACTTCTCACATTTGTCCACCCCGAAGAATCACCCTGCAGGGCTTACTGAAAATTCAGATTCTACTGTTCCTTCAAACTTAATCAGGATTTCAGGAGGAAAGACCCAGGACTCTGGTAATTCTTGTGATGAGGTTCAATTCGAAGAACACAGACCTTGAGGTTATGCTCATCCTTTAAAAAAAACTCCATTCCTAACTTTTCCTTAAGGAGGTACCCTGAGGAAGTAGTGTATCGATTAAAAAGTACCATGAACTGCATGTATAAAGATAGCACCAGTCCACTTTGCAGGCTACCTTTTTAGAACAGCTAAATAATGTATGCAAGTTAACAAGCAGCTTCTAATTGTTAAATCATTACGGTGAAGGTTTGTGGGTCTAAGCCACTGAAGCAGATGAGGTTCCTCTAAATTTCAGTTACTTGAGGCATTATCCTGCTTTCCAGCCAGACTGTGCAAAGGGATAGTCTCGTCTCATCTAGCATGTGCTAATGAAAGACCTGTACAAACTGATATGATTAGGTCTGAAAGTCAAAAGAGAATGTAAAATCAGGAAGAATTTCTGGAGAATGGCATAAAAAGAAACCACAGTGGATCTGGAGGCGTGTTTTTCTTTCTCCATGCTAGATCCTGTGTATAGCGCCAAACACAGCACATGGAATGCATTTAATACACAGCTGGCAAGCAGAAGAACAAGGGTCGATGGATGAATGGGGTACGTGTCGGGGACACAAATAAAAATGATATCGTATAATTCAGTAGCATCTTTAGGGAAGAGAAAAGCATTGTTTAAAATTTCTGTAAATTACCTGAAACTGTTACCAGCCTTTCACCTAAATAATGACACTGAATTTATTTTCAAAACAGGAAAGGCAAATCCTGAGAGGCCCACAGAAGTACAAAAGTAAAGAGAAAGAAAAAGAGTTACAAAGGGAATGCTTGGGGAGTAACAAAATCTGAGACGAGCAGCCCACAGGACGGCAGCACACAAAGTCTTGGCGATGCTCCTGGCCGGGGTGGGCTGGGCGCTGGAAACCACATATAGCACACGTTGAGTGACAAAATCACCAGAATCATGACAGAACAAGGGAGGAAAGGAGAACTCAGGTCAAGGAAAGGCAAAGAGCCGGGGAAACAGAACGAAGAAGAGTGGGAGGAACGTGCAACGTGTCATGCAGGGACCTCGGTGAGGACGAGTGGGCACCAGGCAACACTCAGTGAGCACAGAGGACAGGTAAAGGCGAGACACACCTCAATCACAGAAACAAACCGCTTACCCTCCGCTTTAGTGGAAGTACCGTCTTTAAGCAAATTAAAAAACAAGGGAAGGGATAACAGGGAACAGTTAGTAACAGTAAAAAAATTAAAAAGCAGAATGTTATTAGCTACTAAAAAAGCAAAAGTACAATTTAAAATAAAACTAAAAAAGAAACAAGTTCAACAGCAAAGCAGATTCTGAAGCGAATAAGTGTGCCTTGTATTAAAATCAGCTTTAGTATAATGTGGCTTTTGGCTTTTGGAAAACAAAACGAAACATGGCAACCCAGGGTAGCCCCTTGGTTGATAAGGTGTTGATTTTCTGTTTTAGCCAACCCTCATCCTCTTCAGAGTTTCTTTCTCGTAGAACCAAGTACCATCAGTGTGAGGGGGAGAAACCAAACACTAAAGTACTGAAGAGTCACCCAAAGAACAGAGGCGAGTAGGAAGCTGACAGAAGCTGGCTCTAGCAATGACGCCTATCCCAACTACAAAGAGCAGCAGAAGCTGTACAGCGGGGTACCTGCGTCAAGGCCTACGGACTCCGTATCTTCCCTCATGTGTCTGGACTCTAGAAGTTCGGAAAAGGATTGTCAGCTTCGATGCTACACTTCTGTACAGATGTAACATGCCACCCCAAGTAGTAATCGTAACAATTCCTCAGTAGGATTATGTTAAATTTCTGGGGGTTTTGTTGTTTTGTGGTTCAAAACATGAGGCAAGCAGGGGGAGTCACTCTCTTGGGAGAGAATGGACTATTCCAGTCTTGTGATAAGAAGAGCTAAGGCGGGGCTGAAAATTTATCCTCAGGGTTTTAAGAGGTCAATTCTGTATCATCAGGCCAAAAGACCTGAGTGCTGTTACAAGTACCGGGGGGAAGTCTACATGGTTCCTATTAAAATATCCCAAATACGCACAAAGAAACAAAGACTACTGAGTACTCTAAAAGATGGGTTTTACTCAAATTTTCAAGCGATGAAACAAATACTGATGACAAACACTCAAGGCGGATCACATGTATTGAAACATGGGGTACATACTCAGATCTGACCGAAAGCAAACAGAGCTACTCTACCCAGGAGAGAGTCATACTGACTTCCCCCTTACTCCACGACTACCTACCAATCTAACGTCCTAACACTCCGGGGTGATGCCACAGTACTAAAATGCTAGAAAGCAAGAACACTCAGTGGGTTTTTTAATCAAAAGGTACCTGTGTCTGAGGTATCTCCCTAGAGAAAATAAGAATGACTTAACTGACTTGATGTTCCAGAACACAGGCCTTTCTCACTGTAATGGTCCTAGCACAATCTGGTTTTCTTTCACCTTACAGGACAATAGTTTACAAAGGACTTTTATATCCATTCATTGATCCCTCACATGTGTCTGAGCTGGGTGACTATTACCACAACTAATTAGGTGGAGAAACCAGCTTCAGAGACTGCAAGGCCCATTCAAGGCCACCAAGCTAATCAGTGGCAGGCCCGTAATCACCTCTCGGTGCTGTCTCACTCGGCTTCCATGCTCAGAACATTAGTTTCAGAAATGACTTTGGAACTGGTTTGTAAACCACATAAGTGATTCAGTCTCAATGTTCCATGAAGCTTAAGCTGTATGTATTCAATTTCCATAAAATGCAAAATAAAACCCATCCAGCAAAGTCCCCAGATTTTGGCTTGAATGATTTTGCTCTAACAAAAATAAAATATAACCAGTGATCAGCCTCACATACGGGTGTTCAGTTGTCTGTGGAAAAACTGACATTCCATTCTGTCAGATATGAACTGTTTTAAAAATAGTTTTTTAAAAATCCTTTGGCCATTGTTAAAGTACACTGTCCTCCCAAGGTGACACATGCAAGACCAACCCTGTTCTACAGAATCCACCACATTTCTCTAGAGATGCCCCCTGCTGGGGTCCCTGCACCCCACACCTCTGCCACCCCAGTCGTATTCTTAATTTGGGATACACCTAACTACAACAGTCTTTGGTGACTCCCTCACTAAACCCTCTGACTCTGCCCCACCAATGGCACGAGGGGGTAAAAGCCAGTTTGGCAATATGGGAGGTGGTGCAGGTGCTGGCCGGGCTGCCACGAAGGGAGAAGTGAAGCTGAAGGATGTGACACACTGTGTGTGAGCCCACAGGTACTTACTCGTCACTGAAAGGGACGATGCTCCAGAGAAAGGGAACACTCAACAAAGGGTGGCTGGGAATCAGCAGTAACCACACAGAGCTACTTATACTTAAATACCAGCCCTGGAACAGTAAAATCTCAGTGACTGTGTTTTATAATTTGTTAAATAAATCTGAGCAGGGCTAACTGTAATCTCTAACAGCAGAGCTGCAGGAGGAAGGAGGTGGGAGTCTGGTTACCTAAGGATGCGTATGACCCGGGAGGCAAGGCCGCTGCAGAGCTGAAAGGCGTAGCGCCCGAGGCCGAGGACACCTTAGACTTGGCACTGGCTGCTGCATTCACGTCAATATCACTTCGAGACCGCTGGAGGGACCCAGTCGTTGACACGGATTTGGTACTAACTGTAGAAGCTTGAGTGGTAAGGAAAAAAACATCAGTAGGGACTACACTAGAATTGTAAACATGCATTGTTAAAATTTGTTTTGCTCTTCTTAAGTTTTCTTCTTTTTTCTTTTTTTTAAAAGTAAGCTCCCTGCCCAGCATGGAGCCCAATGTGGGGCTTGAATTCACATCCCTAAGATCAAGACCTGAGTTGAAATCAAGAGCTGGGATACTTAACTGAGTCAGAGTAAAGAAGTTAAGCTTCTTTAGCAAGTTTTAACAAAGGCTGGGGTGCATAAGCAATGACACGCTGTATCTCCTGGTCACTGAAGATAGTTCAGCCAGCGCTGAAGGAAATTAAGTGACTACAACCAACATACCCATTCCATTTGTTTTCTTGTAACCAAAGACTATAAACCCCAAAGCAACGGCCCCTCTTTTGGTTAATGTGAGGAGTGAGGTAATGAAAAAGCATGCACATCTGGCCAGTCTCTCACCCTGTGCCTGCTTAGGCACCCTGACTCCAATTACCCTCCTGCTCTCGGGGAACATTCTACTCTCCCACCTCTATCAGCCATCACACTGCTGCTGCTGCTGCTGCTCGAGGCGTCACCAGCTGTCCTCACTCTCCTGTCCAGTGACCGGAACAAGTGGAAAGGTCCCAGGGCTGCATTTCTACACATGTTCCTCACTGCTCTGGGCCGCTAGGGCAGCAGAGCTGTGCTGGGCACAACCAGAGGACCAACAGCAGAAGGCTCTGCAAACCTGAAGGGCCCCTGAAAGCAGGGGACTGGCTGCCAGTGGCGGAGCAGCCGCCGCTGCACAGAAACAGAGGCTGCCCCAAGATGGCCATCATCATGGCACTCAGTCTTACCTCTAGAGGTGGTGCTTCCAGTAGGACTTCTTTTGGCAGAGAGCGGTCGGCTGAAAATAAACGTACATGCATATCAAATGTGCGCTCTGCCGTGTTCACACAAGTATAGTCAACAGCAGGAAACTACAGTAACGAAGGAATTATTTCAGAGTCTTCTGCATTTCTAGGGTAATTGGGACCACAATCTTATAAACCCCTGACGTCAAAGCTTTAACATTCTATTTCAGACTATCTTCCAAACATCTAGAGAGAAGTCCTAACTCAAAACAGAAGTTAGAAATCCAGAGTGAGGACGATAATACATTTACTCACAGATTTCTAACACCCTCCCCCTTTCCAGACTCGTCTCCAAGTGAACACTCATATTCTCCTAGAAGACCCTGTGAATAATTCACTTATTTCACTCCAAGCCTGTCTTCTAGAGCTACCTTATGAATTTAGCTCAACACTACTTACTGCTGAGACCGAGGCCGCCTTTTCCCTACCATTCTCCACAGCATCTTACCTAGGAGCAGAGCCCATCTGAACAAAGAGGGGGACTAGAACAGGCACGTACACATTAAAAAACAAAAACAAAAAAAACACAGCTGGAATTTGTGTCATGTAGCAAATCCTTCCATACAAACTCTCCCACGAATGAAAAAGGATGGCTAAAGTGCTTACTTCAGACTCTCCTGAGAGCTGGAGGATGAGCGGTCAGACTGCGGCAGAGACACGATGCTGTCGGAGTTCTTCAGGTGGGACTGCAGGGCCTTTTGGTAGGAGGACTCGAGGGTGTGGTACAGGTGCTCTGCTTCTCTGCTGAAGTGACTGTGAAAACCCCAGTAGCACCTAGGGGAGACACGCAGTGTGCTACAGTCAGGATTGCACAGGGCTCCCACTGAACTCCATGGCCCCCCTGCAAGGTGGTCAAGGACTGCGCTCTGTGGTTCAGCGCCCCTAGAAGCAGCACCAGGTGAGGGAGGGTGGACAAAGGCAGCCTGGGATGGACCCTGATCACACTGTACTGGCTCTTCTGACACGGGGCAAGTTCCTGGGCTTCTCTGCATCTCATTCTCCCCTATAAAATGGAAACTAAAGGGCCTAACTTGCAAGACTGGGGAGCCTTCGGGACAGTGGAGCTAAAATGTCCAGAACTAGGTTCACAATACGGACAGGGCTCATCCATGGCAGCTTTTATAAAAGTGATTTGACACTCATCAATCAGAAGTATTTACAGGCGCCTCAGACAACATGCACAAGAGAGGCACAAAGATGTTCTGAGCTACTTGAAATTTGTATTGCAGGCATGACCAGAGAACTAGAAAAAATTGGGAAGAGGAAGAATGCATACGAGAATATAAACAGCCTATGTATGTCACTGCCAAGTCTATTTCTAAGAGTTGTGAGCAACTAACTACGTCACTCGTTTTGGCAGGAACTAGCTGAGCTGGTAAGCTCTCGAGTGTTTCAGTGAGGTCCTCCGAAAGCCTCAGAAATCAGGGGAATAGGAGCGCCTGGGTGGCTCAGTGGGTTAATCCGCTGCCTTCGGCTCAGGTCATGATCCCAGAGTCCTGGGATCGAGTCCCGCATTGGGCTCTCTGCTCAGCGGGGAGCCTGCTTCCTCCTCTCTCTCTCTGCCTGCCTCTCTGCCTACTTGTTATATCTCTCTGTCAAATAAATAAATTCTTTAAAAAAAAAAAAAAAGAAATCAGGGGAATAAAATTTAATGGAGAGAGCAGTCCAAGAGCCACAGGGATCTGGTCAGGAGGTACCGCTGCCACTAAGTGAGATGTTAATATTCCAGGTGAGTGAGAAAAGAGGCTACCTGTGTCTGATACAAGAGCCGGTCGTTATGAAAGCACAGATCACTCACAGCACTCCTCCACACACAGCCCAAGACGGCCTAAGTCTCAGCATCTGACTCCTGGCGTTTACAGTCACAGTGACAAAATTATTCCCAGGAGGCACGGACTGCATGGTCACTGCCTTGTGACCGAAGCGTGACCAGCCTGATGGCAGAAGTGCTTTGCGAGTGGCCTGGCAACTGCAAGTCAGCGCTGCAGGAATGCGCTCTGCAGGAATCCCCAGCATCTCCCCAACCCGCCTGCCCCTCACCACCTGCACACCTTCCCTGGCAGCCACCTGAAACCTGCAAAGAGACCGTCACAGGGGAAGGATCTCTGGGACTGCGATTTTTCCCAGGAAAGCAAAAGGTCCCTTTGGATTATGACTTGGCTCCTAACAGAGCCTCATGAGGAAGAAAATATGCTGAGTGTGCACACAAATGCTTTTCTGATTCACATAATCATTTGTCATAAATTTAAAAATGAGCATGCTGTTGCATCCCTCAGTCCTGTTTATATTCACATACTATCGGTCAGTCTTTCAGGCCTGGGCACCTGAACCTTCTAATCAAAAATGCAGAGAAATAGCATGGCATGGCCTTTTGAGGTCATATTTCAAAGTCACCACCAATGAAACATATTCATGCAGTTTAATGAGTTTTTAAAAACACAATCTAAATAACACCTGAAACTTAAAAAGAGTGAATTTAAACACAAGTGGTGTACAGTTAATACTTACTTTCTGGCTTCTATCCTTGCTTCAGAATCCGCATCATGTATTCCCTTCTTTATTGTTTCGGCTAATACTGATATATGTCTAGACATTCAGAAGAGAAAGCAGTAACAATCATTAACATGTAGTCTTAAGTGGATAAAAACAAGTGTGAGAACTTCAGACTGGCACTTGTGCCCAGTGAGTCAACCAACACGAAGCTGAGACATCTGAGCTCCCTTCCCCGCTACTCTCCTAACTTCTACCTCTGTCCCAGGGTCCCCCTGCCCTCCACCAGCTGCCCCCACCTAAGTACCCCAAGTTTTTAAGATAATGGCTGAGTCTTCTTACTTCATACTTATTTAGCTCAACTTTTTAGCAACCCAAGGAACAAGGCTACAAGGCTCTACCTTTCCATGGCGGGGAGCAGTTTCTACAGAAATTATGAGGTAATAATCATCAGAATGCTGCAGAGGCTACCTGCATCACATTTCTGTAACTAATGTTTTTCAAGTTCTGCTATGCAACATGAACAAATTTATAAAATCATGTCACAATTTTATAAATAGCTGTTCTCTTTAGTTTATGTTCTGCCCTGGCTGAGAGCAAGTTATTAAAGTGTCTCTTTGAATGTTTAACAGATTTTTAAGAAAAGAGAGAAGGCTGCAATGAGTTAGTCTCACAGAACAAAGAGTAAGTTACCATCTTATGGCCCGCTCAGTCTTTGCCTCATTCCTTCATTCAGTAACAGTTTAGCGTGTACCCGCTAAGAGGCAGATGTTGAGCGAGGAGGGGAATGGATAAATACACGAGGCTATGTGTGAGTTCTTAACACATGACTGTTCTCCTCATGTCCTCACATTAAACCCCCCTTCCATTTTCCACCTCTAAATTCCAAAATTATCACCAAATAAAGAGGATACAATAACCAAGAGATAAAAGAATGCATGACTATCTTGTAGATTCGAGGTATTTGCAGATGAAAATTTTACCTCCAGGAGGAATGGCTTTGTGTACTCTCTGCCCCCTGCAGTATGGAATGGGACTCCCAAAAGTACTTCGTTAAAATGTCACTAATAAAATGATTAGTATGCTGTACAGCTTCTCAGAATATGTAACATTCAAAACTGGGTGGCACACCACCATCATCTAGCTCTCCAATTTTAACTCACCAGGAATAATAGGCACCTCTAATCCAAAAGAACTAAAAACGGCAAAGAAAGAATCTTTAAATTAAGAGACATCCTTCTTCAAGAATTCTGCCACAATCCTACCTTTCACCATGATGATGTGAAACGTACCAACACCAACCTAAATAAAGAGAAAACTGCTGACTTTCTGATACTGGGAGATCAAAAAGAACTGTGAGATGAGTGAAACTCCTTTAAGGATCTAAGAGTTATACCTGGCCTGCCAAGAGCAGCTTGGAACATCTTCCTGGTTGGAATGGACGACTGTCGGGCGCCAGGATGAGAGTCGAGAATTAATTGTGGATGACTTCGGGGGAAGATGGCAGAGTAGGAGGCCCCTAAACTCATCTCCTCCCACAGATACAACTAGGTATCACCTGCATCAGTGTAAATGACCCAGAAACATCTGAAGATTAGCAGACCAGACTCTGCACACCTAAATGTAGAAAAGGCCACACTGAAGAAGGCAGGGAGCACACAGATGGGGTAGGGAGCTAAACAAGCCCACAAACTTTCTATAGGAGAGAGAAATACTGGGGACACACAGAGGGGAGAGGATCAAACCCTCACACCAAGCACCCCAGGCATGGGGAACCCACATGAATGCCAGAAGGGCATAATTTTGTGAGGTCTTACAATCAGCAGAGCTTAACACTTTAAAACTTTAAAATCTGTAGGAGGGAAATAGGAAACTGAGTCCCCATGCTTAAAGAACACAACAAACAACCCCTTGGAGATACTGTAATAGAAGCAGCACTTGGAAAAACACCTGCGGTATACACAAGGGAGCTTTCTTTACTCACATCAGAGCATGAGCCAGAGGGGTGGGGATTCTGGGGAAACTTCACCAGGGACAAAGGAGCTGATGGACACCATTTTTCCCTGCTCCACCCTCTGCCCAGACACATGAACACCTGTAGGAACAAGCTCCATGCCAACACTTTCCACCTATCTTGGTAACAGTATGCCTGCCTTCTCCTGCGGACATAACCCCTCAGGCCAGGCCTTGGATCCAGATTTCCGCCACAGCAGACCCACGAAAAACTTGCTAACACTGCCTGCACTGTGGGTCCCTCTCCCCTCTAACAGATCCTTGGCCGAAGCACATCCAAACCAGTGCCACAGGCTTGGCTGGGATGGACTGGCCCCTCTGCAAAGTGACCCCTGACTTGGGGGTTGGGGGAGATAACCACCCACCCCAGCCGGACTGTGGTCCCAGCAGCGGACTGGATCCAGACAGCAGCTCTAACTGTAGGCATCACCTACCAACGAAAGCTTCTCAGGGCATAGCAGAAAGAAAGTCCCAGAAGTCTGGTGCTACTGCATCTCTGGCAAATGCCTGATATGAATGTGACTCAAGCCCAGGACGGCCCAGACTGGCCCCCTAACAACATGGGTACCCAATGCTGCCCACAACAGGCAGAGCCACTGCGGATGACTGGACTGAACGAAAAAGTGGCTCAGCCACAACAGCAGGGCACATGCAACTCACATGGAGACCCCCCTGCAAGTGCCAGTTTGGGTGAACAGGGGACAACGCCCTGCAGGGCACTACGGACCTCTTCTTCATAAGGCAGGAGGCAGAGCAGACTTTCCTAACACACAGAAACAGACACAGAGTTAGACAAAGTGAGAAGAAAGAGGAATATTTCCCAGTGTAAGAAAAGGAAAAAATCAGAGCAAGAGACCTAAGCAAAATGGAGATAAGCAATATGCTTGATTGAGAATTCGAAGGAATGATCATAAAGATACTCACTGGACTTTAAAAAAATTGTGGAGGACCCCAGTAAGAACCTTAATAAAGAGACAGAAAACATTTAAAAAAGCCAATCAGAGATGAAGAACTCCATAACTAAATTAAAAATATCATAGATGGAATAAACAATAGACTAGAGAAGTAGAATGGATCAGCAACTGGAGGACAGAATAATGGGAAGCAATCAAACTGAAGAGGAGAAAGGAAAGAAAAAAAAACAAAAAATGAAAACAGACTTAGGGAATTCAGCAACACCATCAAGCACAGTAACACTTGCTATATGTTATACGTTATCCCAGGGGAGAAGGGAGAGAAAGGGGGGCAGAAAATTTACTTGAAGAATAGCTGAAAACTTCCCAAATCTGGGGAAGAAAACAGAAATCCAGATCCAGGAGACACTGAGAGCTCCCAACAAAAACAACACAAGGAGGTCCACACCAAGACACAGTAATTAAAATAGCAAAACATAGTGATAAAGAGAGAATTTTAAAAGCAGTAAAAGAAAATAGTTACATAGAAATGAAACTCCTTAAGGCTATCAGCTGATTTTTCAGAAACTTTATGGCCAGAGGGGAGTAGCATGATGTATTCAAAGTGCTGGGGGTGGGAGGGAACCCTTTAGCCAAGAATATTCTCTTTCCTCTTCTGAAAGATAGCCTTGCTGGATAAAGAGTTTTCCAGACAAATCAAAGTTAAAGAAATTCATAACCCCAAAACCAGCCCTATATGTTAAAGTGGGCTCACTAAGTGGAAAGGAAAGGCCATAAGCAGGAGTAAAAAAAGGAGGAAGCATAAAAGCAGTAAAATTAAGTATAGCTATAAAAATCAGTCAAAGGATTCACAAGTTAAAAGGATATAAAGTATGACACCATATACCTAAAATGTGGAAACAGATGAATAAATAATGGGTTCAAACTTAAGCAACCATCAACTTTAGATGCCATATGCATAAAATGGCATATGTAAATTAAAAACCAGTAATACATATACAAAAAAAAGAGAGAGAGAGAAAGAAAACCAAGTATACCACTAAAGAAAGTCAGCAAACCATGAGAGAAGAGAGCTAGAACGGAAAGGAACAGAGAAGAACCACATAAACAACTGTAAAACAAATAACAAGATGGCAGTAAGTGCCTACCTATCAGTAACTACTCTGAATGTAAATGGACTGAGCCCTCCAATCCAACGACACAGGGTAACAGAATGGATAAAAACCAAGACCCATTTATATGCTGCCTACAGGAGACTCAGAGCTAAAGACACAACATACATATTGATAGTGAAGGGGCAGAAGAGCATCTACCATGCAAATGGAAGTGAGAAGAAAGCCGGAACAGCAACACTTATAAAAGAGAAAATAGGGGGGCGCCTGGGTGGCTCAGTGGGTTAAGCCGCTGCCTTCGGCTCAGGTCATGATCTCGGGGTCCTGGGATCAAGTCCCGCATCGGGCTCTCTGCTCAGCAGGGAGCCTGCTTCCTCCTCTCTCTCTCTGCCTGCCTCTCCATCTACTTGTGATCTCTCTCTGTCAAATAAATAAATAAAATCTTTAAAAAAAAAAAAAAAAAAAAGAGAAAATAGGACTTTCAAACAGTATACAATCTGGGGCACGTGGGCGGCTCAGTCAGTTAAGCATCTGACTCTTGGGTTTTGGTCAGGTCATGATCTCAGGGTTGTGGGATTGAGCCTCACATCAGATACTGTGCTGAGCATGAAACCTGCTTGCAATTCTCTCTCCCTCTCTCCCTGTACTACCCCCACTCGTACTCTCTTTCTAAATAAATAATCTTTCAAAACAAAAGGCAGTATACAATCATAAAGGGACTAATCCAACAAGAAGATGTAACAACTGTAAATGTTCATGGACCCAAAATGGGAGCATCCCAACATATAAAACAGCTAATAAGAAACAAAGACAAGTAATCGATAGTAATATAATAACAAGGGACTTTAACAACCCATTTACATCAATGGATAGATCATCCAAAGAGAAAACCAACAAGGCAACAGTGACTTTTAATATCATATTGAACCAGAAGGCTCTAACAGATATATTCAGAACATTCCATTCTAAAGTAACAAAATACTCATTTTTTTTCAAGTGCATACACAACATTCTCCAGAATATACCACATAAAGGCCACAAAACAAGTCTCAATGAATTGAAAAAGATCAAACTCCTACTATGACTATGCATCTTTTCCAACCATAACATTATGAAATCAGAAATCAACCACAATAAAAATTGGGAAAGACTGCAAATAAATGGAAGTTATATAACGTGCTCCTAAACAATGAGTGGGTCAAAATCAAAGAGGAAATTAAAAAAATACATGGAGACAAATGAAAATGAAAATACAACAGTCCAGAATCTTTGGGCTGCAATACAAGCTGGTCTAGGAGAGAAGTTTTTAGAATATAGGTCAACCTCAAGAAGCAAGAAAAAATAGGCAAAGGGAGAAAGAGACTCCCACTGAAGCAGGACCCAGGACCCTGAGATCACAACCTGAGTCGAAGGCAGATGCTTAACCAACTGAGCCACCCAGGCGCCCCAAGAACAAATATTGTTAAAATGTCCACACTACCCAAAGCAATCTCTATGTTTAATGCAATCCCTATCAAAATATCAACACAGCATTTTTCACAGAACTAGAACAAATAATCTTAAAATTTGTACGGAACCACAAAATCCCCGAATAAGCAGAGTAATCTTGAAAAAGAACAACTAAACTAGAGGTATCACAATTCCAGATTTCGAGATATACTACATAAAGCTGTAATACTCAAAACAGTATGGTACTGGCACAAAAATTATCACATAGATCAATGCACAATAGAGAGCCCAGAAATAATTCCATGATCATGTGGTCAATTAATCTTCGACAAAGGAGGCAAGAATACACAACAGGAAGAGACAGTCTCTTCAACAAATGGTGCTGGGGAAACTGGTCAGCTACATGCAAAGGAATGAAACTGGACCAATTCCTCACAGCATACACAAAAATAAACCCAAAACGGATTAAGGACTAGGGAATCCGGATGACTTAGTCAGTTAAGCTCAAGTCATGATCTCAGGGTTGTGAGACAGAGCCCCATGTCAGACTTCACACTGAGCATGGATCCTGCTTAAGATTTTCTTTCTCATTCTCTCTCTCTCCCTATTCCTCTTCACCTCTCCCTCTCCCCTGTGTGTGTGCATGTCTCTCTCTCTCTCTCCCTCTTGAAAAAAAGAAAAACATCCAAAAAACGGATTAAGGACCTAAATAGGAGACCTGGAACCATAAAAATTCTAGAAGAGAACACAGGCAATAACTGTTGGCATTGGCTGTAACAACATATTTCTAGATGTCTCTTAAAGCAAGGTAAACAAAAGCAAAAATCAACTCTTGGGTAATATAAAAATAAAAAGCTTCTGCATACAAAGGAAACTGTCAACAAAATCAAAAGACAATCTACCAAATGGGAGATGATATTTACAAGTGACATATTCAATAAAAGCTTAGTATTCAAAATATATAAAGAACTGCTACAGCTCAAATACCCTCCCAAAAAAGAATAATCCAATTAAAAAATGGAGAGAAGATGTGAACAGACATTTCTCCAAAACAGACATTCAGATGGCCAAAAGACACATAAAAAGAAGCTCAACATCACTCATCAACAAGGAAATGAAAATCAAAACCACAATGAGATACCACTTTACACCTGTCAGAATGGCTAAAATCAAAAACACAAGAAACAACAGGTGTTAGCAAGGATGTGGAGAAATAGGAATGCTCATGCACCGTTGGTGGGAATGCAAACTGTGCAGCCACTGCAGAAAACAATATGAAGGTTCCTCAAAACATGAAAAACAGAAATACCATACAATCTAGTAATTCCACTACTGGATATTTACCCAAAAGCTATACAAACACTAATTCAAATAGATACATACACCCCTATATTTATTGCTGCATTATTTAGAATAGTCAAATTATGGAAGCGATGAATGGATAAAGAAGATGTCGAATAGATACACAATGGAGTATTACTCAGCCATAAAAACAAATGAAATCTTCCCATTTGCAACAACAGGGATGGAGCTAGAGAGTATTATGCTAAGTGAAATGTCAGTCACAGAAAGATAAATACCATATGATTTTACTCATACGTGGACTTTAAGAAACAAAGAAAATGGTCAACTAAAAAACAGACTCTTAACTACAGAGAACAAACTGATGGTTACTAAAGGGAAGGGGCATGGGGGGGATGGGTAAAACAGGTGAAAGGGATTAAGAATTCACTTACTGAGTGAATTAGTCAGATGAGCACTGACTAATGTACAGACCTACTAAATCACTATGCTTTACACCTAAAATAACATGGCAGGTTATCTATATTGGAGTTAAAAACTAATTTAAAGAAAAGGTTAATCGCGGCTTTTAGCTGACATGGTGTACATCTGTCCACATCTCTAGGCACACTAAAACTGCAATCAATGAAATTCACTAAACGTTTCTGCCAATATTATGAGCCTCACGAAGTAACAGATGTAGTCGTGCAAACAAATGCTTAGACTCCTTCCATTCTTATAAAAAGCAGGTTGGGCCATTTGTCAAGGCATTAAATCTCAAAATTCATTTCAGAGAGGAAATAAACCTGCAAATCAAATGCTTACCGTTCCAGTGAATGTGTCTGCCACTCTTGTAAAAGTAAATCTAAAAATTCAAAACAGCGCCTAAAAAGTGTAAAGGAAATATAGGTAACTCAGTCATTTTTATGTTAGTGAAAACAAAAGCTTTTTTTTAATTCCCACACTACTTTTTAGACCTGTTAAATTTCTTCTAATTATGAGGATTCAAAAAATGGAATATACAGTTGGAATCAGCATTGACTAAAAACTCAAGCAAGTAAAAGTAATTTAGCAACTATGGTGATCAGAAAAGAAAAATTATATAGATTATTTTATATATATATATATATATATATATATATAAAATACACACACACACACACAATTTTATATGTATTATATATGTAATTATACAGATATAAGAGGATATAAAAGTTCCCCTCAAATCAGAAACTGGAGCTTCGTGGCAACATTACTGAAAGGGCCTATTGCTGTCCTTTGTTTTTATACTACCTCAAATAATATGTTAAAATAGGACATACATGAGCAAAAAAGATCAGCGCATATTATTACAGAACCAGGGAATTGGTCTTTGCACTAATTTCACAGAATGCCTTGTGCAAAAAAGGGGGGAAAAAGTCCTGAAAAACAAAGTGCTTTCCAAATTTTCCCAAGAAGATCCTAGGTAGTGCTTAAAATAGATTTTTCTCTAACTACTCCTCTAATTCCCTCTTCAATCTTTCAACCTCCTTTCTTGTCAAGCCATTTCACTTTTGTAATCTTTCTTGGCCTGATTTGTGCAGTGAAACAATTCTGGTCTCATCTCCTTTGGATTACATCACCACTTCGAGTTCTACCTCTTTATAACTTTCCAGAAGTCCAGGCTGTTTATCCTTGTGGCAGTAAATCTTCATAGTCTTAGAAACTTACTCAAGGTAACAAACCAGAGGGTAATTTTTCTCTAATGACCAGACTTGCATTCCCATGGTCCTCCCAATTCAAAACCTCATAATCCATATAATTAATTACTCAATAAATCTTTAATAAACCCTAACCCTACCCTAGATGGTACGGATAACAATGGGAACCAAGACATACACCATCAAGCAAGACACACAAGGAACAGTTCCCATGTGCCAGAAATACAAGGGGGCTCTTCTTAGAAACACACAGGAGAGCTATCCAACCCAGACCTAGGACTGGCAACAGGGTGCACGTGTGCCCGTGCGTTGAGTGTTGGTTGTGAAACAGACTTTCTCCAAGGAGAGACACTGACCCACACCCACACTCTCTCCTCTGTCATTCTCCCCACCCAGCCTCAACCGAGGCCGTGTTTATTCTACCTTCTTCCTCATGCCATTTCCTGGGCTGATTTTTGTCTTTTTTTAAGAAATATGTGTGCTTTGTTTGTTTATCTATCTCTTAGTGAATAAAGCCATCTTTGGTGCTAATTCTGGTCTTAAATGTGTGTTAGCTTGTTCAAAAATATGCCCTGTAAGTTAGGTTTTATTTTCTACTTTTTAGACGAACATACAAAGAAGCAGTATCAATACTGGCATTGTTTAACACATCAATATTTAAACACCTCAGGTTAGAACTTGTCTCTTTACCTACTCCTACTCATCATTCAAAATGCAACTCAGTTTTCAACTTATCTATGAAGCATCGTAGGAATATATTAGCTGGCTTTAATCACTGCTCTATGAATTTCTAAATTCCCAATACAGGTATTATAATTCACTCTTACGTTGCTTTGCATGATTGTTTTTTAATCTCCCCATCTAAACGATCAACTTCTCAAAGACAGAGAGACTGTGCAGTCCAGTTCTTACAAATTCTACAAAGCAGAGCTAGGTACTGGCTGAGTACATCAGAGCCAGAGCACTGCCTGGGTGCCACTGCCCTCTTTGGTTCTCTTTACCTCTCTGAAGGTACTTCTTCCAGCATGAAGATGCATGGTTCTGACCGATGCAGACCCTGACTAATATAAGAAGAGCAATCTGAAAGGGACTCAGAAAGGGGTGAAAGGGGTGACATTTCTCTTGCCATAGTGAATGCAAGTTACCAGTCATTTAGCACCAGAAGCCAGAACTGTTAAATTCTGGGGACTGAATGGTGTTGCCCCAAAATTTGTATGTTGAAGCCCAACTGCCAATAGGAGGGTATTTGGAGATGGGGCCTTCAGTAGGTAATTTGATTCACATGAGGTCATGAAAATGGGGCTGTAATGATGGGGCTGGTGCCCCTCTAAGAAGAAACCCCTGAGAGCATGCTCTTTGTGTCTCTATCTCTGCCCTGTGAAGACACAGTGAGAAGGCAGCCACCTGCAGATGACCCTCATTAGAATTCAACCATGCTGAACTCAACCACACTGGTACCCTCATCTCAGACTTCCAGCCCCAGAACTGTGAGAAAATCCATTTCTGTTGTTTAAGCCACCTAGTGTGTGGTATTTTGTTATGGCAGCCAGAGCTAATACACTAAACATCCTGTAACATTCTACAGGATGTAGAACAGAGGAACTCGGCCTAATACACTCTGAATTTCTCTTGGAAAACCTAAAACGATAGTGACAATAGCAGCGGCAGCAGCAAAATCTAATAATGAGTGTCACTTATTAAGGTCGCACAAAGTGTCAAACCCCGCTATCCAATGACTGGGCCCACGGAACAGCTCTGCCTCTGTGGAAGTACTCTCATTCCAAGCAAGTCAGATTAGCCAGTGGGAAGAGGTAATGCTTCGGTTGCAGTCTGCCAGGTTCTGAAGTTCACTACCATCCCTCTCCCCTGCTGAGCTCACACACTCATCTCTGGAAGCAGCAGCGAAACTGGAGGTAAAGGCAGACCACATTCCTCAGAGACATACAAGCAAGCCGTTAGATATTAAGCTTTTTTTTCCAGTGAAAGGTGCCAATTCCTTCCTTCCTAGTTTTATAAAGGTGGAGACTCCCCTTTCTCCTTTGTGACTTCCACAGAGCTGTGAGTAAGATGGATGGAGGCCGCCTCAGGAGTAACAGGCATCCCTACCTGTGGAAACATGGCGGGACCTAGGGGACATGCCAGGAAAGGAGGGCAACGGTGGGCAGCGACTGTATGCTGTGCTCCAAGCTTAGAGTGAAGGGCTCTTTCACTGGGCTGGGATCAGACAACAAACTCCAGGAATGTGAGCAGGAGGCTGCTGTCCAAACCAGCCATTAACTTACCCTATATTACCTGATATGGTCCACCGAGCGGCTTCAACAGTGTTCACCAATCCCCTTAAAATCTACACTAAACTATTCTAACTTTTCTTAGGAAGAGGGGGCACAGACTTTATAACAGACTCTCAAGAACTACAGATTCCAGTGAGCAGAGGTCTTATTCCTCGCGTGTGATCTAGGGATGCTCATCTGGACCAGGGAACAAAGACCTAGCTAGTTAACCAGGTGGTATCTCCTGGTACATGGTGTTGGGTCAGGATTCAGAACCCCAGAAATCACTGTTGGAAGCTGGAAATAACATACATCACCTACTATCGACAGTAATATTAAATAGATGCCATTAATTTTTATAATGTTTTTTCTTGCATGCAGTTACTGCTTTCATTCAGAGAAGGGTACACCAATGATTTAGAGAGACTGAGAAAAAATGTACACCACCCCCTCTCATTAACTCACATACACACAGACAGATTCTTTGTCTCCCACCCTTCTCTTGCACACACGCATGCTCTCTCTCTCTCTCTCTCTCATACACACAACACACACATATACACACGAATAATAGAGGCTGTCCAAATTTATCTTTCAGACTATTCAGATCATGATCCCTCAATCCAAACTATTTATTACAATGATCTGAAATAAAATTTAAAACTTCAAACATGAATGTTTCCACGGAGGCAAATTTGGAATTTGTTTTGGTTTTTAAACCATTCAAAAATAATGAGGACGCTGTTTAAAAATTTACCTTCTAACTGCGACAGACTTAGAGGTACAGTTGCTTGTTATGACAGGTATTAGCCTAGGGATGTGTGTGTGCTGCAGAAAAGAACAAAAACAGAGGTGAACACTTGGAAATACAAAAATAAAATAAAACTAAGACAACCACCACACTTCCTCATTCAACTACCTAAAGCACATGTATTTAGATTAGAATTTCACTGGATATTGCCAAAGGCCATGCCAACATTACAGAACCTCAACAGACCACCCAATGGCATATAAATAGCTCTAACAACAGAACAAACCATTGGTGGGAAGTCTAAATTATTTGGCAGTAGAGATCTCAGGGAGTTCAAAAGGAATCTGCAGACCGATGTGTTTTGATACAGTTTCAATGGGAATGTCCAACAACGGCTTTGGATTTAATATTTCAAGTAGGCAGTGCAAATAATAGGGACTAAAAATAACACAAGTAAGTGACCCACAATAACCAGAAATATTCCAGAAAGATTTTAGCATCATCAAGTCCCAGTTTCAAGGGCTGCCTCTGGGCAAAAGAGACTTCAAGGTGGAGAGGAGGTCATGTGGGGTCTATTCATTTTAAGCTCTTGTGAACTATTAAGTTTTACTGAAAACTTGTACATAAATTACTTGGATAATTATTTAAACTTAAATAAATGAGTGTTTAGAACACTGAAAGGAATCTTGTTCATCAGCTTAAACACAATTAGTTAAATAAAAACTTTAGGTGAATAACAAAGCCACAAGCACAAATACCTAAAATGGAATGACTGGAAATTAAGGAGTACAATCTGGAGACCTAAAGAACTGGGTACAAACCGAAGCAGATACAGATGTTCAAATGTTTAAAGTCAATGACGAATAAATGATCAACATATCAGTAAGCATATACCATATCCATAATTCACATTATGAAATGTAAAAGGCTCATATAGGATCTAATTAAGGAGAGGGAGAGGCTGATTTGTATCTGTAACATGATTCCAACTACTTATAATCATGCTAATGAAAAGTGCCTCTAATAAGGCTTATCAACCACCCATGTTTACTACTTGCTTACTCTATGTATGGCCCCCAAATATACTTACCCGAATGATTAACCTAACAGCTACAACACCAGAAGTGGCCATAATTTTGGCACTATTTGGAATTAAATTAAAGATAGTTGGCATAATGGCTTCAGCTCCATGGTCAAACTTATTTCCCAGAACTGATGACAGATGCCTACAATGAGAAATGAAAACTGCACTGTAGTTGTATTTCTTGCAAACACTGAAGCATATAAGCCTCTTAACATCGCAGGGCTTTCATTTAAAGTTACTGAGAGACAAAAAGCAAAGGTCTGAGCCAGATACTTTCAAAATATTTCCAATGTGCACACAGTGGACTTGGCAAAGAGCCACTGCCCCAAGAGTTTGTGGTTTTTTATTTTTTAAATAAATCATTTCCAACACATTAATCTTAAAATAGCAAAAGACAAATTGATCATATACTAATAAAATATAAATATGAAAGACCCCCCCCACCCTTTTCTTCCTTTTGCCCCATTAAAAGCCTTTAGTACATGATATACATGCTTCCACATCTGATACTTAACAGCGGCAGCATCTGCTTCCTGTTGCTGCTTTGCTGTTCGGACACACTTTCTAACACAGAAGCTCCAGCTTCAAACGCTGATAACAGGTTTCGCTAGGGTAAAATTCTACTGGAGCATATGCCTTGGCTTTAACTTCATAGCTACAGTGCTCTTCTAGAAACAAAGAAAAATTCTGATAATCCTGCTATATCCAGACAGCAGAATCAAGGAAAAGCTGAGAAAGAGAAGTTTGTAAAATTTCTTTTTTCTGTATTATTAGTTATAACTGCTCCAAGTTTATAATGGAGGCTTCAGAGCTAAGTCACGGAGTACCACTGAAACTCTTGTCACACTTTCTGTCATTAGGCAGGAAGAACTGTAACAGTATAAAAGTGCCAACAGCAGCATAAATGGGACAGGTCAGAAGGCACATTAGAGAGACCTGCTAGGCATCTGCCACAGACCATCCCAGAAGCGCTGCAACAAGGCTAATTTAGGATGTGTGAGAATCAAGCATGGTAGTCCTTACCCCAAGGTGATACAAGCCTCCCGCACTACCTGAGACCGCAGGTCCTTAGCAGAGAGTTTAAAGGCTCCATCCAAAAGACGCAAATGTTGAAAGAAGTTATCATACTCAGCAGCACCAGCCAAAAGTAAAGATCTTATCTTTTTTAGCTGATGGGACAGAGAAAATTCAGAGACACACAAAGCAATTCTTCAAACAGTATATACAAAACAACAGAAGCCATCAAATATGAGCAATCAACATCAAAGTTCATTGATATCAGAAGCTCTCCAGAAGAACTGAGCCAATTCAATATCAGCTACCATACTGCATACTGCATAAATCTACGTATCTTTTTCTACAAAAAGAACAGATTATTTTTATATGCAGTACCTTAAAATTCTGCAAAATGTATTTTTTAACTGAAAACAAATTTGTGTCTTTATAGGTTCCGTGCTAATGATAAAACAACAAAAGCCTTCATTTTAACTCCTCCCCTAAATCTTATCTTCCCCAACAACTGACTCTAACTGACATTTGTTTAAGGAGTCAAAGGAGGAAGCCATCCTGTCATCATTTGTACAGTGTCCTCCACTGCGGCATTCCTGAAAGGCTAATCTGAGTTTGAGTGGAATATGGCTGTAATTTTATTGCCTCACTTCCTGCCAGCCGACCATTGGAAAACAGCTTTCCTCAGATAAGACACACCCTCATTTTAATGTTCACCCCACTTTTCATTAATCTACTTTTTTAAATAGAAGGGACAGAACTTTCCAGCAAGTGATATGAAGAAAGGAAGGATGAAAGGGACACACACTGAAAATGCTACTAAGAAAAGTCAATTTACTGGCTAACAATTACAATTAAATGTTGACTAAGACAAGAGTGGAGGCTGTCTCCACAGGCTCCACATTAGGTCTTTGTTAAAAGTACAGGACATACATAACGGCATAGGTTGGCGTGCTTTTGAAACAGAAACAGAAGTGAGGTACTCTACTAAAAGGGTTAAGTGTAAATACGGTACTTTATATTTAAAATTCATCAGAGCTATATACCCCAATTGCATAATTATTTAGAACATTTAAATAAATCCAATGAAAATGTAATCACATGAAGTCAACGGCTTACAGCATTTACTCTTTGCTCCCAATCATGCTTGTCATCAGATAATATTTCCCTAATCTTGTTTATGGATTCCTCAAGGTCTCGGCTGGAATAAATCTGTAAGCAAAATTAATTTACAACCAACGTAAGAAAAATTACAGAATAAACAAAGATTAGTTTTTAATTACATGAAGTCAAGAGCTTTAGCAAGTAAAGTTTAAAAAAAAATGTCATTTTTTCAGAAGGTCCTATAACATCTAGCCAGATTTGTCTTAGAATGAGTGTCTTTCCCATTGTGAATATATACCCACTAGATTGATGCCAAGGGTGGATAACCATGCTTCAAACACAGTTCTACTACAAACTCAACAGACAACTTCATGTACAGAAGAGAAAGAAGCCAGCTGGGGAACAATCTTACTCTTAGCATTATTTATAAATCTCTTCAAGTCTACTCTCTCATTTACACTCACATCTTACTAATCAGCCAAGAAGGATGCAAGCTGGGGAGGCCAAGGACTTAAGGATGAACCTGAGCCTACAATGCCAGTTACCTGATTTACACACACAGCAACCCAGGAGCAGGTACCAAGTGATCACACGGACCTTAGTGCTACAGGAATCCAGAGCACCACATTCCATGTAGGCCGAGGGAAAGTGTTATTAGCCCCCAGTCAACAACAGGTGACACTGAGGCACACAGCAGTTAAAATGTGTGAACCCCAACCTTACAAGCAAACTCTGCTTTGTCTGTTAGGTACTTAAATGAAGCATCAGGATGGCATAAACTTGAGCTTTTCTTAATCCATTCTTTATAGCTTTTTAGACACCCAGTTCCTTGAAATTTACAACTTGTCTTAAAAAAATAAAGGCCCTAAATAAACATGCTTCTCTGTTCTCACACCTAATCTAATCATTGTTGGTTTGTTTGGTTTTTTTCCCCACATTTATGTGACCTAATCCACAAAATTATTACTAGAGCAAGCAAGCAACCTCTCTCCAGCTCTTACTGAAAGATCACACTGAGTCTTGACTTTTGCTCTTCATTTCAGCTATAAAAGGCACCAATTTTTCTACTGTGCAATGGCAGATCTCGTGTAGTCCTGAGAGGTAAAACTACTCACATAGGAAGGGATTTCACATATCACCTACTTAAAAATGGAATTCAAAGAGTCAGTCTTACCTGTTTTTAATCAAACTCAAATACTATCCTCACTTACCTGCACAACAGGTACATCATCAAATGCTTTAATAAAGTCCTCTTCATCAACAGCACCAGCTCCTTCTTTTGCAGCTATGAAAGAGATTCATTTTTAAAACATGAACAATGTGCAGAAGGCTGGTCTGAATATACACAATCACCATTACCTATTGGGAGATTTGTGACTATCTTTCTAAAGGCTTAATAAAAATTAAGAGTCCTGTGGAACTAACAAATATTACTTTTAATATCAAGATGAAATGCAATAATTCTATAATACTATATACGTTAGTTTAGAGTCACTTAGAGAGACTACTTGTTAAGGAGGACATTTAGCCTTTAAAGGATATAGATGGTTTATACTGTAGTCATGCCTGAATCTTTTAAGAGGTTGCTAATAAACAGATATATAACAAAGAATTTAATTTTTCGGGGAATGAATTTGGTTTTGTTATTGGTTAGGCATCTAGCATACCAAATTTGTGAAACATTCAAATAAGTACTGAAGAATTTAACAGTCTCACTTCAACTTTTTATTAGTCTCAAAACATATTAATTTCCTTGAATGCATAACTCAATTTTTCACTTGCACATCAATAGCAACTTTTGTTCATAAAGGTGTTATAAGATGCTCTGTATACTTGAAAGTTGATTGCTATTATTAATGATTTTTACATTGATAAGTTTGACTGCTTTTCCAGAGTTTCCTCACAGACAAGTTATTTGATTTCTGGGGTCCCCATGGACAACACAGGGCTTTAAAGACGATTCTGGGAGCAAAAAATGTGTGTCCTCACTTTTGGTGAAGATTCCTCACACTGAGTTCACAAGCTCACTGTGGACAGATGACAGTAATGTCACACTGTGATGTGGTGCTCAGTGCCTATGTTGGTGAAAAGAACGGATTCCCTGAGCAGAACAGTCCCGAGCACTGCTCCGGTTATGTGCCGCACCACATACCCACATATGGAAGGGGACTGAGAGACAACCATGGTCCGTGAGCCCCGGAATCAGATGTAAGCAAATTCATGACTATGTTGTTAAACAAAATGGAAAAAAAGGATGAGAACGGGGCTGAACTCTCTACATAAGCTAGAGTTGGGACTTCTGGAAGGGAGATGGGTAAGGAGCAGGAGGGGAAAAAAGTGGTCTGATGATACAGAAGTTTTCTAATCCTTGTTTGTGGAACTAATGCCTCCCAAGAATAAACTTTTTTTAATAAAAGATTAGAAAGGTTTTTCAGTGATAAAGAGGAGTAAAGGACTAATACACACTTCAACACAGATGAACCGCCAAAACACTAGACTAAGTGAAAGAAGTCAGAGATGAAAGATTACGTGTTACACGCCTCCATTTCTATGTAATATCTAGAACGGGCAAATGCAGAGAGGCAAAAATGCAGACTGCTGATGGCCAGGGGCTGGGGGAAGGAAGAGATGGGGAGCAACTGTAAAGGGTCCGGGGATTCCTTTTGGTAGTGGGGAAGCCCTTCTGGAACGAGCCAGAGGTGGTGGCTGCACAACACTGTGAATATACTAAATGCAACTGGGCTGTTACGTTTAAAATGATTAACTTGATGTTCTATGGATTTAAACTCAATTTAAAAATATTTTTTAAAAGATTTTATTTATTTATTTGAGAGAGAGAGAGAGTGAGAGAATGAGAGGGGAGAAGGTCAGAGGGAGAAGCAGACTCCCCATGGAGCTGAGAGCCCGATGTGGGACTCGATCCTGGGACTCCAGGATCATAACCTGAGCCAAAGGCAATTGCTTAACCAACTGAACTACCAGGCGGCCCAAAAATATTTTTTTAAGGCATCAAAAACATTAAAAAGATAGAATACCAATAAATGCAAAGCTTTTCCTTCTGCCATTTCCGCGGTGTGAACATCCCTGTCAACCATCAGCACAGCTCTTTAACACTTATGAAGAAGCTAGTGGCAGAGGCACTGCAGGGACACTGAGCTGGACTGAGGAAGAACCCAACAGTCTAGGGCCAGTGCAGAAGGCCAGGAAGACCACCAGAAGAAGACAGCATTCTAGGGTCAATCCTTACCCCAGTTCTAATTTATTTAGCACATTCAGCCAAGTTCAAGAGCCCAATGTTAACAAGCAGAACAGGTCTAAAAACAATGGCTATACAATTTGAAGTAAAAAGAAATTTGCATGTCAACTTAAAAATGTGACAGCAAAATGTAAGTGGTATATAACAAGAACTCAAACTATCTAAATTGGGGGGTGGCAGAAGAAGGATTTAGAAGAGGACATCTTTGTAAATCAATGTTCAAAGATTGGGGAGCTCATCTCTACCATTTATTGTGGTCAACATCTATACTGGTCTCATAAAGATCAGCAGTACTTATAGAGACAAAATACATTTTAAGGACAGAAGGCACACCATCTGACTTCTGGACAGTCTCAGTGTAGCAAAGTTGGCAAAAAAAAAAAAAAAAAAAAAGGCCCCATGGTAATTTCTGGCACTGCTGGAGCCCCATATCTGAATAAAGCCATAACGGCACACTCCTGCTCTGTCTCCGAGCTCTATATTGTTAAACAAAATGGAAAAATTTTTTTAGTAATATTCTAAAATAAAATACATTTTTTAGTAATATTCTCCCACAGGCTCCCCCATACCAAACATTGCAACACTAAGCAAGCAGAAATTTATTACCAACAGAATTACTTTACTCCTGAAGGACACAGAAGGCAAGCACCATGTTCATCTGGTTTTAAATGCAGACAGAGCCAACCCCCCCCCACAGCACCCCCAGGGGGCTGGTTTTACCTGAAGACTTGGATCCCAGAGTGGATGACCCAAGCCGGCGGGTGGTCCCCATTCCAACGTTTCTCCGTGAGCTGGGCGGAGCTTTGGATGATGTAGAACTAGCAGAAGAAGGTCTATTACCATCCACAGAATCTTCATCATCAAAATTTTTATCTGAAGAGTAAGCAGAGAAATCACTGTTTTTTTTTTTTTAAAAAAAGGTACTTTTTCACCCAAATGTAAAACAAACTAGCCTTAGAGAGATGAAAGGTGTGCCTAACTCTTGGGATCTGAGGTGCCAGTGCAGGGTCTTAGCTAAGTCCCGAATGCAGATATAAATATCACGCTCACTTTCACGTATCTAGAATGCTCTCCTGCTCCAATTTCGGAAAACAGAGAAAACATAAAGAGGAAAACAATCTCTTAAAAAACCACCACCTAAAAACAATTACTTTAACATTTTGGCATATTTCTGACAATTCTTGCACACATTTTTTAGGAACACCTGACACAAGGCTACCTATCATTTGGTATTTTGTTTATTTTCAAATATGTGCATTTTTCCATGTGATGAAATATGCTTCATAAACACTGTTTTAATGGTTGCAGAATACTCTGTAATGAAAAAATGGCACAAATGAAACACTCTTGTTGTTAGGCATTCCAATATGTCACCATTAGAAATAAAGTTGCAACAAACACCTTGCTACTTGCATTTTTGTTTAACTTTTTAGCACTTTTAAGAAAGGGGGGAAAAAATACCCTAGAAGCAATACCTGCAGGGTCTAAGAGTATTAAAGTTTTTAGTATACACTGCCAAACTTTCAGAAAGGTGATGTGTTTTTTTACTGGAAGGTCAAAGAAGTGCCTATGTTGTCACACCCTTGCCAACACTAAATACTATCATTTTTATTTTTATTTATTTTTTAATAGCTAGCCAACTTATAGTACAATCATTTTTAAATGTTAATCAATTTGACAGGTGAAAAAAACACCTCCTCCTCAATGTTTCATTTCTCTTTAAGTGGGGTTGAGCACTGTTTCTTCAGCTCATTAACTTCTAAAATTTCTAAGCATCAGTGGATCCAAGGAATATTTCTCAGGTTGCATTTAAAATTAGAAAGAAAAAGAAAATTAAAAACAACTTTGGGCTTTTAAAAATCAACATATTTAGAAACAAGATTTGGATGACACAAACTTAAAGCTATCATGGCGCACTACACAGAATACCATGGGTTTCCACAGCATCTGTGAGTCATTCAGCATCTGTGAGTCTTAGTCACTCTAAACTAAGAACCAAAGAGTAATTAAAAACAACAACTAAAAGAAAACAAACATCTGTAGCTGGTAATATTCATAATTTCTGAATAAGGGCACCAGACCTTTACCAGTACACGTGAAGCAAATAATTGCTGACCAGAAAAAACAAACAGCAACCTGTTTCCTTGATCTGGTCGCTTCTTGGCTCAGTTATCAATAGCCGAGTCTTGTGTCTATTTAGGAGTCTACTGTTCTCACAACTATCAACAATCCACTTCCAAATATACGGCTTCTTTCATTCCACACTGGTGGGAGGTATGACCCATCCTTCTACATGCATATCCTTGTGCAAATTAGCCTCCTTCAAACATACCTTTACAGTTCCCAGATTTCCCAGATCAAGAAATCCTCTTTCACAGGTGGCCCTTGAAAGCCACACATCCCCTATTGATTCAGAAGTTCGGTGGTCTCTCAGCACAGACTTCCCACATGGAATCAAAAGGTGATTCCTGAACTGCAAGCACATTAACGAGGCCATTCCCAAGAGGAAAACTACGTGTGACGTGAAGGACAAGAGCACCCCAAAGGAAAGGTCACCCACTGAGCACTGCCAATATTAGCAGTGACAAGGACTGCTCTCAGCCCATCTGCCCTCAGGGGAGCTCTAATCATTATTCTTGTCAGAACAGGAACAGTAACAGTTTCAGTCTGTGGGAAAGGGGCAGAACGAACAGGGGAAGCACTATCATGCTTCACAGGGAAATTCAGGTCAAGTCTGTTTAGTTTTTCGAACATGGGCAGGCACGCCTTGGAGAACTGCATTCACTTGGTGAGAATTATTTTCAATGGGCCAATGTCACTGGAATTCCTGGAGTTTCTACCAGAGCAATGACTGCCTATCAAGGACCAGCCAGACTCAACCACTTTCAGCAAACAGCCAGAAACCAGAGTCCATAAAACAACTATTTCAGACGGGGATACAGGCAGTGCAGAACGGTGAGCCCCGAGAGAGAGAAACAAGGTGAGCTACACAGTCACCCAACTTCCTGCCCGGACACAATTTCCAGGCCGCCAAGTACTGGGAAGGAGACCCCAAACTGAACCTAGAAGCCCTGCTAAGTTGAGAAAATGAAGATCATCAGACTTCAAGGAGGCAGAGGGGGCTGGAGGGTAGAGGCAGAGTGCTAGGAAAGAGGAAGCTACACAGAGAGCTCTAGAAATGCACTGACTCGTAGGCCATGCGTGCAGGAGTGAAATTCCACACACAAGGCAGGTGAAAAATGACCAGGAAGCTACAAACTGAACAAGTTCCAGTGTCTGCACAAATTAGGAAGGTGTTTGAGCACCGGAGCAGAATGATCTTGGAGACTCGCCCAAGGTATTCACTGAGACCCTAAGAGGGCAGGCCTTGGTAGAAGGGCTGAACTATTTTCTGGAAAGAAGGCTACACTACACCGGACCTATCAGAAGTTCAAAAGAGGCCTCCAGGGGTTAGACAGATATGCTAGTAAATTAAGGCTCTGCCAAAGTAAAGCATAACATTTTTTTAAGGAACATTGGGCTCCCTGCTGGGCGGGGGAACCTGCTTCTCCCTCTCCCAATCCTCTACCTCTCCCCATCTCCTGCTCATGCTTTTTCTCGCTATCTTTCTCCCTTTCTCAAATAAGTAAAATCTTTTTCTAATAAAAGATTCAATTATTTTCATGCGACCTCTATACTAACAAAAAAAGTTAACTCGGGGCACCGGGGTGGCTCAGTCGACTAAGCATCCAACTTTCGGTTTTGGCTCATGTCATCTCAGGGTCATGGGATTGAGTCCTGCATCGGGCTCTTCACTCAATGCAGAGTCTATTTGGGATTCTCTCTCTCCCTCTCCTTCTGCCCCCTTCACCCCACCCTGCTCATCCACACACTTGCTCGCTCTCTAAAATAAATAAATAAAGCTTTTAAAAAAGAGAGAGAGAGAGAGAGAAATTCATGGGGCACCTGGGTGGCTTAGTCATTAAGCGTCTGCCTTCGGCTCAAGTCATGATCCCAGGGTCGTGGGATCCAGCCCGCATCTGGCTCCCTGCTTAGCAGGATGCCTGCTTCTCCCTCTCCCACTCCCCTTGCTTGTGTTCCCTCTCTTGCTGTGTCCCTGTCTGTCAAATAAATAAAATCTTGGGGGGGGGGGGGGGATTCGTATGTCCCAATGGAATTAGAAATTCCAAAATTGTGGAAAGGGAAAAAAATTGCAGAAAGGGAAAAGAATGTTATTTGTTTTTCAGATTAGCAGTTGGACACACTGCTTTTATTTAATTCTTTTTTTCCCACACTGCTCTACATTAAGACACTTCACCTGAAAAGGCACTTGGAGGGGTAAAAGCCAACTGAGCCTATTACTTGAAAGCTAACACAAAGTAAGTTTGTTTCATGTTTACCAGCTTTCCGAGGACCCAGAAAAATTAAAATCAAATTTAAAAGGTTATTCCCTCTGAAAAGTACCCAATTTCAACCAACTAGGAAACTCCCTTACATAGAACATGCTATTCTTCCACTGGGGAGAGAATCTGTGTCTGCACCTGGCTGTGGTTGGAGGGGACCCACTTTGGATGCAGCCCCGAAGTCCCAGGTTCCAACAGATTTCTCTGTTTCTCAACTAAGCAACCCATACTTAACTCTACTCATCACTGAAATCCTATTTTCTTTACGGTTTTCAGCTAAGCAAACAAATGTTAGGTTATAGCCTCTTTTTCTAGACCTTTAAGACCAAAAAATGTGTGAAAACCAGCATTTTTAACTATGCTTACTTGTGCCATTAACATCAGTTTAATAAAATTTTTCACACTGTAGGATATCTGTTACACAGGAAATGGAGAGTGTAATCCAAGTCTTGTAATTCCAAGTTCTAGACACTGAACTTGAAGGCTTGTCTTTTTTTCTGTCGTACAGAAGGGTAAGTTTTCCCTGAGCCCAAAGGAGTAACTGATTCTATCTCTAGCCACCACCGCAAAGACCGTCATCTAAGAGTCACTACTCTCATCTGACAGTCTAGAGTAGAAACCTGGGCCTTCAGGTCCCAGTCTTTTAATCCTTTAAATCACCTGGGCTCCCTTCCCACTTTTACAGCACTGGGACAACACATCTTTAAATGACCAGAGTGACACTGTGATCTTTATCCAACTCTCCATCAATTCATTCCTAGCAACCCAGTTAGTAGGCACAGTGGCATGAAAACAGCAAAACAGCATGCTGAAAAGGGCTACAGATATAAAATACATTTTAAAACACAGAAGAGATAGGACCCTTTGAAGAAACCAAAGGCCAGAGAACAAACAGAGTCATCCGTGGACCCAAAAGCAAACCAGCAGAATTCTAAGCAGGCCTGTGAACGTGTCTTGCACAAGTCTTGAACTGTGGAAAAGGTGCCTGAGTGGAGGCTAGAGAGTGACCATGGCCAGCCCGGAGGGCAGAAGCAGTCCATCAGCCTCAACTGACTCAGGCCCTGAATTCCCTGGGCAAGTCCTCGCAGGGCCCCAGCAGCCTCGGAACTGAATTTTAACCAAGCCAAACAGGGAAGGATATAAAGCAGCAAGCCACAGACATATTCTATATGGGTCAAATATGATTAGAGGGGTGACTGGGTGGCTCAGTTGGTTATATGTCTAACTCTCAGATTTGCCTTAGGCAGTGATCTCATGGGCTGTGAGATCCTGAGATCGAACCCCACCTTGGATATGGTGCTGACTGGGGGATCTGCTTGAAGATTCTCTCCCTTTGCCCTTCCCCCAACTCACATACACATTCTCTTTCTCTCAAATAAATAATCTTTCCCACCAAAAAGATCAGAAAGACCATTATATATACCATCATCACTACAGCTTTGGGTCCAGGGATCGTAGAGAAAACAGATCGGTCTACAGACAAGACTTCAGGACACCTGGGTCGCTCAGTAGGTTAAGTGTCTGCCTTTGGTTCAGGCGATGATCCCAGGGTCCTGGGACTGAGTCCTGCAACACATCGGGCTCCTTGCTCAGTAGGGAGCCTGCTTCTCCCTCTGCCTATTGCTCCCTCTGATTGTACTCTTGCTCACTTGTGCTCTTGCTCTCTTTGCAAACAAATGAAAAATATCTTAAAAAAAAAAAAAAAAAAAAAAAACAAACCAAGTCTTCAAGTTTGGTGTCTAGAACCTGGTATTACAAGACTTGGATTACACTGTCCATTTAGAAAACGTATACACTCATGAGGACAAACAAAATGTCACAGAAACTAAGAAACGTCTGTTCCATCATCCATCAGCCAGGAGGGCAAGAACCTAAACCACAAAGCTTTTCCTCTCTTTTCTCCTAAGGCAGGCTTTGACTAGTGGCAATGGGGAGGAAATGTCTCATTTTCTAAAGCAAAGACAACTAACTCTCTGTTTCACTGCATTAGGGTCACTGTGTGGAAGCAGATATTCCCAACAGGCTTGCAGATTCACCCACTCCCCTGTTACCGAAATTCTCCTCCAAGGGAGTTAGTAATGTGGCAGCTTAGTAACCAGAATATAATTAGCATTCCCAAAGAGGCTGCACAGAGACATGATAATAAGCCCAAAGGCTGGCAGCTTTCGTAAATAACCCCAAATTTCTTCCTTTTAATTGTTCACAGATCCAAGGCTTTACTTTCTGCAGTCTTGCCTGATATGCCCAACATATTCCTGTTTACTCCTGAAAACATCAGTCTACTGCTGGCTGCCCCTCTGAATTCTTGCCCAGCTCCATCCAGAAAGAGCTGACTGTGCCCCTCTCCGTGCTACATGGCCAGAAGTGTGTCTTTCACCTCATCCCACCCTGTAAGTATGTGCCAGAACCTGTGTTTGGTGCTCTGCATATTCTCATCAAATCCTCCTGAAAACTCCACTCTTAAAGGTAGAAAATACTTAACACGCCTAGGTATAATACCCAGGGCCTGAAGTCATGAGGCTAACTAAAAGGTGAAGAAGCCAAGATTCAAGTCCATTTCTGCCTGACTTAAGATCCTCTAATCTGAGTCATGATAATAATAATAATTTTAAAAAAGCAATCTGCATAAACTGGCCACTTCTATGGGCTAAGCACTGTGCTAAGTTAAGTGCTTTCTGTGCATTATTTATTTCTTATAACAGATGTTTGCTTATTTAAGAAAACTACTCAAGATAATTTCTTAAACACAGAATCATTACTAAGTATCTCTTACAAACATACACATAAAAATCCTCAACAAAATATGAGGCAAACCAAATCCAGCAACAATACAAAGAATTATCATCATGGCCAAGTGGGACTTATCCCAGGAATGTAATGCTGCTTTAATTATAAAAATTAATTAATTTAATACATTCTATTAATGGAATAAAAGACAACAAGATGCTCAACAGATGCAGCAAAGTACTGGCCAATAATCAAAACAAAATCGTGCTAAAAACACAACAGATATTAGAAGGGAACTCATAAAGAACATACTATTAACATCATATCTAATGGCAACAGAATTGATGCTTTATCCCTAAGATCAGAACAAGACAAGATGCTTGCTCTTGACACTCTTACTCAACGCTATACTAGAGGTTCAAGCCAAGGCAATTAGTAAAGAAGGAAAAAAAATCAAGATTAGATAGGAAGAACTGAAACTGTCTCTGTTCACAGATGGCATAATCTTATATGTAGAAAGTTGTAAAGAATTTATTTAAAACTATTAGAACTAATAAATAAGCTCAGCATGGTAACAAGATATAAGACCAATACAGAAAAGTCAATTGTATTTCTATACATCACCAATGAATGATACAAAAATGAAGTTAAGAAAACAATTCAATCGACAGCAGCATTAAGAGGTGTAGGCTGAAAACTACATAACACTGTTAAGAAAAATTAAAGACCTAATAAATGAAAAGACATCCCATGTTCATGGATCTGGAGATGTATTAAAAAGTTACTTTTCTCACTAGCCAAACTACAGTTCTTGCCCATTTGTCCTCACTGGCTTTTAATTTTAAGCAAAGCTGGATGGTGCCTAGGGAGGCACGGAAGTGCAAGCCACACTGTCTGAATGGGGTAGCAGGGCAAACGACTGCTTCCCTTCTTAGTTTCCGTATTCCTCCTTCAAAATATGCAGAGTGGCATAGGTGTATCCCCTCACAAGTTCAGCAAATATGAACCAGCATCAAGCAGGATCAGTCCTTTAATGACGCTCTGTGAGAATACCCTTCAATATCCATATCCTGAACCGAAAGTCCCATTCTCCTCCACCATTAATAAAATTAAGAAATGCTTTTGTCAGAGTGCAAGGGATATAACAAGCTTTAACCTGGCTGGAAACGTTGGCCTATTTCATAGTATAAAATGGAAATGCACAATGGAAGCTATGGAGGGGCCACACCAAGTGCTACTCCTGCCCCTTCGGCACCAGTAATCCCCTCGCCACCACCGGAAAGGCGAACCTGAAACCCCATCAAGCGTTACAGTGAGGGATCCCTTTCTACTCCTTCAGCCAAGAACTTGCTGCCTGAAAGCTCTGCTGGCATTTAAGATTATCTCAGCCATGACATCCTTAGTGCAGATAAAGCTAGAAGAGACAGGACAAAGAGGCAAACATTCTTTTAGTTTAACTCCTCCTTTCCAAAGGGAACTAAAAGGGGAAAAAGCTGGGGAGAAGACAGGCAAGGACAGCACTATCAGAAACTGGAGAGGGGGGACGCCTGGGTGGCTCAGTTGGTTAAGCAGCTGCCTTCGGCTCAGGTCATGATCCCAGGGTCCTGGGATCGAGTCCCACATCGGGCTCCTTGCTCGGCAGAGAGCCTGCTTCTCCCTCTGCCTCTGCCTGCCTCTCTATCTGCCTGTGCTCGCTCGCTCTCTATCCCTCTGTCTCTGACAAATAAATAAAATCTTTAAAAAAAAAAAAAGAAAAAAGAAACTGGAGAGGGAAACCAAGGGTAAGGAGGCCATGAGGCAAACCTCCACTGGTACCTGTTTCTTAGAAGCCCCGGGGGGAGCGAAACGTGCACATTGGGGAGGAAGTGACAAGCGCCTTCTGCAGGTGCAGATCAATGCTCATTCCTTCTTTCAGACAGAAAGGGTTTTGACCACCGCTCTCTGGTTTATGAGCAGGTAACGAGCCGGCTCAGAAGAGAAGTACGGATATGAACAACAGAGAGGCCCAAGGATGATTGTGTGGGAGAGGAAAGGCAGGGCTGGCAGTGAGCCTGCCCAAAGGCGGGGCCAGCAGTCACAGGCCTGTACTTTTTCATTAAGACTAATCTCAAGGTTTAGAAAGAAAATGGAAATACACTTCTGTTTTCCTACCTGTGGAAGAAAAGGGGTAACAGTGCCTACCTACAGCGAGCATCCAAAGTGTTTCCTGCTCAACCCAACCCTGTCTTGCACGGAGAGTAAAGAGCCAGTCTTGGGTGACCAGCCGTCTCCCACTCCCTCTAGGAGTGACCTCAGCGCTGCCTCGGGGAATGGGCGAACCCAGGCGTGGCCAAAGCTTCAGGACTCCGCTCGGGCCATAGCAGTAATTAATTCTAAAGCCAATCTCTTCTGAACTGGGGCCGTGTAGCTACAAGCCCAGAAGTGCTGGAGCCAACCACGTGGAGGGAAGCAAACCAGAAGGAAGCAGAGCAAGAGATGGAGAGAGAGCAGGAAGGGCAACACCACGCCGGCACCCCAGAGACCACAGTGAAACCTCTCCAACACCCAGTCCCAGGCGCTGGTGACTTCCCTTCCCCATTCACAGTGGGGTTTGTTTCTCTTGCACTTGCAACCCAGAGTATCCCTTTGCTAGATTAAAGATCTCCTGCCGATCACATGATATATGTAAAGACAGAAAAGCCATGGGCCCGCAGCAAATGGCAAGTATGTACACACCTTTGTGTTATGCCAGGAGTACAAGGAGCCGGCCCTTCAAACACATGTGGACGGGGCCGAAGAACTGGGAACAGATTGGTGTTTTGTTTTTTTTTTTTTTTTTAAAGATTTTATTTATTTATTTGACAGAGATCACAAGTGGGCAGAGAGGCAGGCGGGGGGGGGGGGGGGGTCCGAGGAAAGCAGGCTCCCCGCTGAGCAGAGAGCTCGATGCGGGGCTCGATCCCAGGATCATGACCTGAGCGGAAGGCAGAGGCTTTAACCCACTGAGCCACCCAAACGCCCCAGATTGGTTGTTTTTTTTTTTAAGTTACATATTTACTTAAGTAATCTCTACACCCCATGTGGGTCTCGAACCACAATCCCCAAGATCAAGAGTTGCTCTTCCAACTTAGCCAGCCCGACGCCTCAGGAATAGACATTTTAAAACGATTTATTTATTTGACAGAGAGACTGGGGAGGGGGGGAGAGCAGGCGGGGGGGGGGGGAGAGCAGGCGGGGAGGGGCAGGCGGCGGGGGGCGGCGGGCAGAAGTAGATGGAGAGAGACTCTCAAGCAGAGTCCCTAACTGCGTAGGAAGCTTGACATCGGCTTCACCTCCCAACCCACGAGATCACAACCGAAACCAAGAGTCAGACACCTAACTAACTAAGCCACCCAAGTGCCCCCAGGAGAAGATTTTTTTTTAAAATGCTCTTAAGGGGCGCCTGGGTGGCTCAGTGGGTTAAGCCTCTGCCTTTGGCTCAGGTCATGATCTCAGAGTCCTGGGATCGAGTCCCGCATCGGGCTCTCTCCTCAGCAGAGAGCCTGCTTCCCTCTCTCTCTCTGCCTGCCTCTCCATCTACTTGTGATTTCTCTCTGTCAAATAAATAAATAAAATATTTAAAAAAAAATAAATAAATAAAATAAAATGCTCTTAAGAGGCATACAGCAATGGAGGTTATACAACAGAGAAAAACTACATGGGCATTTCTGAGAAAGGGAAGGCCCGGTCAAACCACCTTCCCTAGAGCTGGCTCCAAAAGCAAGAGATCCAGCTGCCCGCCTGTCAAGATGCCTTGGGGACAGTCTCAACAGCAGTCTTGTCAGGGTCACAGGAAAGAAATTAGGCGTTTATAAGGAAGAGAAAATAAAGGTAAATTAGGGCTATGCCTCTACTAAGTGGTATCAATTTTTTAAAATTGCCTCTTTGTAATTTAGGAGTTCAAGTCCAGGGCACAGGGTCAGCTGAGAGGTGGTTTGGTCTCGAAGTAATCCCTCTGTCACTTCTAGAATGAAACTGGATGGATGCCCAGAAGCATCAACTTCCTCTCACTGGAGGCCCCTGGAGGGGATACCTCTTCTGAATACAGAGAACACAGCACGTGCATCCTCCTTCCTTCAGCTCTTCAGCACTTACTTACCAAGCATGACAGTGTGCCAGGCGCTCTGCTGGGAACTGAAATGCAGACAGGAAAGTCGTGGTTCTCACTTGAGAGCTCACAGTCCAGTTCAGGAAACAGACACACAACCAGAGGCTGTTATGAGTCCGTGTGAGGTTTTGCTAAAGGAGTACACAGGATCTCCAAACAAATACAGAACAAGAGAACACAGAACAGGGCCGAATAAACTCAGAAAGGATCCACTGTGCCCGCCTACGAACCCCATGACATGAGTCATTCTATTACTCGTGTCCAGTCTCGAGGTACTCGACAATGACCGAGGATGGGAGATGTTTTCAATGTGCACAAACCTGACATCATTCAGGAACCCCTTGGATTACCATGCTCAGTGAATATACAGTGAGAACAAATTCCAAAGATGACTCCTGGGCAAATGAAGGACAGGCAAGGAATTTCCAACAGGAATAATGAACTAACGAGCCAGTTGTTTTCTGCATACTCCAGGGTTCAGAAGCGCCACTACTCTGAGACTGGCCCTATCTTGAACACCAAGGAGCAGAGGAGTGAAGGAGAATGACCCCAGTCGTGCCCCACAGTTAGGGTTACTGAACTTAGTATCTCTTGACCAATCTGAAAGCCTAATTTAAATGAACACCCTGTTAATACTATACCTTCCCGAGATAAAAGAACCTATGGCAACACAGCAATAATCAGGTACAGATCAATCTTGAAGAAGAGTATCTCCCAACACACCTCACAAAGACTATAAACTCACCCCAGGAACCAAACCAAAAGGAAGGGAACACAAAGAGACTGCTAATATCCTGAGCATCAAAGACATCCCCAGAGGGGAAATTAGGGAAGATGGGAATAAGCTACCCTTACTGCTGGAACAGCAAGCCACTGAGCTCTGTGAACACTTGACCTGACTCCATATTAACATCTTCGGGTGAGCCAGGATTCTCGGGCAGACTGAAAACCTGGTTTTACGTGCTATAGAGAACCATCATTCCCAGACATCTGTATGTTAGTGCCTTAAACTCTGAAAAGATCCAGGGTAGACAAAAGCAGAGAGAAACCTTCCCCAAAAGAACTTCTGTTTCTCTGCCTGCCAGGTTCACAGAGCTGGGACCAGCCTCTTGCCCCTCTATTAGTCACCTAAGCCAAACTTTAGTAGCTGGAGAAGAGAAGGAGGGGAGAGGAGGCTTAAGTGGTCATATGTATAACTTTACTCTAGATGTTAAAGGTATTCGGAGATGAAAGCCCTCAAGCCTTTCTGTATCCTGCTTTAAGCCCCTGCCCAGAGCCTGATAGAAAGTGAATTTCATCAAGTCACTACTGACTCAAATTCTCAGAGTCATTAGCAACTTCTCAGGCTTTTCACCTCGGAAACAAGATTACCAAAAGTTACACTGAATCCTACAGAACAGATCAGTCAAGCTCAGGAGAGCTCAAAAAGAGAGCCTAAGAAAAAGTTCACAGCAGTGAAGAAATCATTATAGTCTTGTTTTAAGAAAAAGAGCTCTTTCCTATTAAATAACTCTAAGTAAATGCATCAAGAGTTTGGGTCTGTTGTATCTTCTCCAACTATTACGGTTTCTTTCTTCAATCCAGTGTTGATTCAAATCTCAATAATTTCAATCTTGCAATCTGAAAAGTTAGAAGTCTTATTACAGTGGTTTTCTGTGTCCATAAAAAACAGGGCTTTGGATAACTTTAACACACATGAGCTTCCAACAAACCTACTGCGGAGGCAGTAGTGTCTTTTACTGAGCCCCACTCTAACAGCTACCTGGCATTCATACTGCTGTAATTATTTATATAATTACAAAGCAAAAAGTAATATAAGTCAAGAATAACTCGTTTCAAAATTTCAAAGTAGTTAGCTTTCTAAAATTCTTTTAATTACGTTCGGGTTACCATTAATTGCAAATGACATTCAGGTCTGTTGCTGTTATTCGTCTAGAGAATCCAGATTGAGTATCTTGGCAGCAGAGAGGTTCTAAGACATTCTGATGCAGGGCCATGTGTAGAGGCCACACAGCTGCAGACTACAAACAGGAAGCAAGCAAAGGAAAGCTTAGGGGAGGTATCAGTATCAGGAGGTGGTGAGCAAGTGTCTTTTTTTCTTTTTTTAAAGATTTTATTTATTTACTTGACAGAGATCACAAGTAGGCAGAGAGGGAGGCCAGAGGGGCGGGGGTGGGAGGGGCAGGCTCTTTGACGAGCAGAGAGCCTTGATCCCTGGATCCTGAGATCATGACCTGAGCCAAAGGCAGAGGCTTTACCCCACTGAGCAAGGGTCTTTTTAAGGGGAGAAAATGCAGGTAAATAGTTTTATAGGTCATGAGGTACAGGATATCCTTAGAGTTTTTTGTAAATTACACGCACAAAATAACTGACCTTATTTGTTCCATAGCTATCCTTTCACACTGATCAATTGCTTATTTTCTAGCCCTAAGCATAAGGTCAAGTGAGTGCACCACACTCCACATGTCCATTTTCTCGGCCAACCACTGAGACCCACTCACTATAACCTCTGTAATGGCTTCCCACAGCACTCCCTGTATAATAATCATATTGCCCAATATATGCCGAAGAGGACCAGTATTTCCCACCCAATTTATAAGCACTCCCATCCTATCCTCCCCCATCTGCCTGTCAAAATCAGCCTTGTTGCATATAAACATGACCTTGCAGGGCACTTCTGAGCATACCAGATGGGGCTAAGGTCCTGGATACCATCAGACACCCTCAGTCCAGCTCAAAACCATGCTCTGACCTAAGAGGCTGGGATTCTCTTCCAGTAGGTAATGGGCTCCGTAACGTAGGTAGAGGAGAAAAGGGAAAATTACATGAGGAGATGTTGGGGAGGGGGGAAGACAAGGGGCAGAAAGGTACGGAATGAAAATGGAATGGAAAGGAGCCAAGAGATTCCCTTTCAGTAGCTCTAACTTCAGGAGCAAACCATTAACTTGCTTGCAGGAAGAACAGCCAAGGTAATTTATAGAAGGAGCAGCAGGCTAGTTGCTACCTGTCTTGGATAAATATCTCCTTCCTTTGTCTATTCATTTAATAAACACATGAGGATCTACTGGCTTTCAGGCATTTTGCTAGGCCCAGGGAATACAGTAAGAACAACACACGCATGCTAACTGCCCACAGGGAACTTCTAGTACAAAGAGTTAACACAAATCTGCGAAGAGGGGGATGCGGGAAAAGAACAGCGTCCTGGAACAGAAGAAAGTAAAATTTCACAGGGGGTGGTGAGCGACAGTGTGGACAGGTGATTCAGGGAAGGCCAAAATCATTCTGTAAGGCTTTCACCAAAGGCATATGGCTCATTTACAAGGGTGAGGAGCATTACTCAGGCATCTCTGTCATGGACGAGGAATTCAAGAGTAGGAGGGGAGAAAATGGAGGAGGAAGGGTCCGATTTACCATGAACAATGAAGCAAAGGAATGCCTTTGATTAAGCACCAGGGTAGAGGTCACTCTTTTAGCAGGAAAAGGAGTGCTACCAGGAGGTTACTCTTCCTCTCTGAAAACGTGCCATGAATTTCTGATGCTTGGGCCCAGCCTCAAGGCCACAGGCCTATGCTTATTGTGGCCTGAACTGCAGGTAAGTGACTACAGTATAAAGCACAGTTTTCATCTCTGTACAAAGAAATCCAAGTAAACTAAAGACGCTAAAAATTAATTTTAAGATTTAAGAAGAGGGACTTTCGATTGTGGTTTTTTTCCCAATTTCATTTTTAAAAAAAATCAAATGTATACACCTATTCAACCCTGAACCAGGTTATAAAGACTCCACAAAACCCATTCTAAGAAAGTTACAATAACTTTGCATCTGCCTGGTTTACCAATCCTGCTCATTCCGAAGGTCACTGGGTAGATACGTTCTCACTAAGTGGGCATCGGGTCAGATGGGACATCATACATAAGTAGTCGCATGCACCATGGTCAGGTTATGGCAGGGAGGGGGAAGCTGGGAGCAGCTTCTGTGCGCATGCACATCATGGGAGGCGGACCAGTGAAAGCCTCCTCATCTCAGAGCTACATTCATTCATGCTGAAGAAAGGGTCTGGCAGTTCTAGCACTGGGGGTAAATCAATTAGATAGTGTACAGTTTCCTAAAGGAAATGAAACAATAATTGGTGCTCAGTCTCCCACATGGGACTCTAACCGTGGGAGGCAGCATGGAGAGCAGTGAAACGTACACAGACTTCAAAAAACTCTCCAGGCTTCAAAAATCCTGGCAACGTTTCTTAGTTTAGACAAGTTACTGAACTTCTCTGAGCCTGTTTCTCATCTGTACCATGAAGATTATTCATACAACTTTTATTTGTGTGTTCAGAAGATGTTTTTAAAATGCTCATTTGGTGCCAGGCCCTGAGCTTGGGTGCTGACAACTCAGAGAACAAGACAGTCTCATCCCTCCTCTCAGAGCTGCCAGCCAGGCTGCATGGAGAACCTCTGGAAAGCAAACTCCTAGAAGCTCCACAGGTCCAGAGAAGGCATTCCTGGGGGAAATCTGTGCATCCTGAAAAATGATGCTGGCAAACTTAGAGGATAAGTGAGGTCTGATGAGTCAAGTGTATTCCCATGGGAAGGAACAACGCATCTGAAGACCACGAACCAAAAAGGCCAGCATTTAACTTAGACTGGTGCCCCTATGCATGTTGGTACCCCACCGTGCCTACCAGGAACTGGTCATCGTTAATGTAACTGTAATAATAACCCTAAACTTCTATGCAGTAGAAAGTTGGAGAAAAGCAGGGCATTTAAATTATTTCTGGAATGCCTGGATCGTGCAGTCAGATGAGCATCTGACTCTTGGTTTCAGCTCAGGTCATGATGTCAGGGTCATGGCATGGAGCCCTAAGCCAGGCTCCACACTCAGCCTGCAGTCCGCTTGAGGCTCTCTCTCCCTCTCCGTCTCTCTCTGCCCCTCCTTGCTGTGCTCACTCACAATTAAAGATCTTTAAAATAAATAAATTGTTACTTATTTCCCATAAAAGTTACTCAAAAGGTACAGCGCAGATGTTTAAGTGAATATCCTAGACTTAAATTTTTACTATCGCTTAGGAAAGTTCTAAGCAACTCTAAGGGCTGTGAACAGTCTGTATGTTGGTGATGAATGCTGAAAGGGAACTTCTATGAATCAACAACTAGTATTTCAACACTTTAATTTCTGAGTGTCACAGTAACAAAAATCACAGTGTAATCTTTTCACTGATTAAACATTCTTTTCTCCTCTCAACCAGTTACTTACTTCACTTGTGAACTTGCCCTAAAAGGGCAATAAATGTAATAAATGTCAGATACCAGATTCTACACCTTGCACTCTCAACGGAAATGTCATTTTAATGATTGCTGTGCCAATCGTGACCCAATTCTTTATGACCACACGAAGGCACAAAAGTGAGTCAGCTGGAAAAATTCACAGCCAAATTTGGAAAAGTTTCTCATAACAATGTGACTGCCCCAAGAGCTACCTGCCTCTTGTGCAATAATCCTTCAAATCAACCATCCCCTGCTGTAATGACTCAATTCTCAAGAATCCAAAGGAGAGAGGCAAAAGTATGATTATACTTCTGCACAAGAAGGCAGAGAAATAAGACAGTTGAGAATAAATACTCACATTCTAATCTTATTCTCAATACCAACCCCATGTCTACTCCAAGATACAAACCCACTTGAACCAAACCCACACACAAATCAAAATTCTAAGTTGAAACGTCCAAAACTATAATCATCTCCCTACCCTCAAAACCTGCCAGCCTCCAAGTCTCCTCCTTCTGCTAGTCCTATCACCACCCACCCAGTGAGTCAAGCCAAAATACGGAATTCTTCTCAGCTTTTCCGACACCCTCACCATCTCCTGCAGTGTCCTCCCCACCCACCACCCAAATAATCACCAAGTGCGGCCAGGGCTGCCTCCAACTGTCTCTCATCGTACTCCCTCTCTGGTCCCACTGAGGCTGTCCCAATTCAAGTCTTCCTCACCTCTTAGGCAGACTGCTGTTACCAAAATAGTCCTCTATAACTGGTTCTCTTTGCCTCCAATTTTATCTTTTAATAAATGGCATTAAGTATTTTAAATACACAGAACATTAAAAACATAATAAAAGCAATTAATTCTACTGCCCAGATAAATTATGTAATCTTTTCAGAGAACAAAATTAACACATGCATAAGCATGGTTAAATAACTCAAATATCACCAGGAGAAAGCGAAATAAGAACAAAAAGCTTCCTTTTTCAACCCCTTTACTCATTTCTGGTTTTTTGTTTATAATTGGGACTATGTCAGAGTTGAAGAAAAGAGAGGTCACAATACCCTACCTTCAATCTTCCTATTATTAACACCTAACATTAGTGTATTTATTATAACTAGTGAATCAATACTGATATACTATTATTAACCCAAACCCATAATTTATTCCAAGTTCCTTACTGTTTTCCTACTGTCCTTTATCTGTACCACAATCCTACCTACCTTAGTCATCATTTGTCCCTAAGTGCCTCTAGGTTATCACAGTTTCCATGACCTTCCTTATTTTACATGACCTTGACAGGTTTTTGTTTTTTAGATTTTATTTTACTTGAGAGAGAACACACTGTGGGGGGGGGGGGGGGGGACGACCCAAGAGTGTACAAGTACAAGCAGGGGGCAGGGTCAGAGAGGGAGGGAGAAGCAGACTCGCACTAAGCAGGAAGCCCGATGTGGGGCTCCATCTCAGGACCCTGAAATCATGACCTGAGCCAAAATCAGATGATTAACTGATTGAGCCACCCAGGTGTCACGAACATAACAATTTTGAGCTGTACTAATTCTGCAGTTTATAGCATATCCTTCAAATTGGGATAAACTGAGGCTTTGCTCATATTTAGACAGCTTAGCTTATGGGTTTTAGGGAGGAAGACCACAGAGGTAAAATGCCATTCTCTCAACAAGACTGTTGATGTTGACCCTGATCACCAGGCCGAGGCGGTGCTGGCCAGGTTTCTCCACTGTAAAGTTCTTCTCCCCGGCCCCACCCCCCCACCCCCATCCATGCTGTACTCTCTGGAACGAAGTCACTGTGCACATCACACACAGAGTGGGACATTAGGTTGCCTCTGGGGTAGAGTAGTTACATAAATGATCTGGAGCAATTCTGCAGTGATTTCTCTCTTCTCCTCCATTTACATATTTATTCAATCATTCATCGTTATCAGTATGGACTCATCAATATTTATTTTATACTGTGGGTTACAATCCAATACCACCTTATTTCATTGCTTGATGTTCCAGCTGTGGCCAATGGAAATCGCTCAGTTGACTCCTAGGTCATTCTGTCGTAAGCCCGTCATCATTTTCCTTTACCTTTGGAGTACTTTCTTACTTTCTGGCGCTCCAACATGCAACAGAGGCCTATCCTGCACCGTCTCGTCTCTGCTCCGGCCCTGGAATCGGCCATTTTCCCAGAGAGCCCTAGTGCTCGTGGAAACCAAGATCTGGGCACTGGGTAGCAGTTGCTTTGCCTTTGTTTGTTTGTTTGTTTTTGTTTTTGTTTTTAAGATTTTCTTTCTTTATTTGACAGAGAGAGAGCGCACAGGCAGGCAGAGAGAGTGGTAGGCAGAGGAAGAGAGAGGGAGAAGCAGGCTCCCCACTGAGGAGACAGATCGATGCAGGACTCAATCCCAGGACCCCAAAACCAGGACCTGAGCCAAAGGCAGAAGCTTAACTGTCTGAGCCACCCAGGTGCCCCATGGGTAGCAGTTTGTTTTTGTTTTTGTTTTTAAGATTTTATTTATTTGACAGAGAGAGATCACAAGTAGGCAGAGAGGCAGGCAGAGACAGAGAGAGGAGGAAGCATGCTCCCTGCTGAGCAGAGATCCCAGGACCCTGAGATCATGACCTGAGCCAAATGCAGCAGCTTAAATCGAGCCACCCAGGCGCCCTAGCAGTTTCTTTTTAAGGGATATAATTCTCTATCTGATTCTGCATCCTGTTCTTCTTAAGAGAGTTTCCATATCTGTGCAAAAAGATCAATCATATCATTTTTTAAAAAGATTTTATTTACTTATTTGACAGAGATCACAAGTAGGCAGAGAGGCAGACAGAGGGAGAAGGAGAAGCACTCTCCCTGCTGAACAGAGAGCCCAATGCGGGGCTGGATCCCAGGACCCTGAGATCATGACGTGAGCCCAAGGCAGAGGCTTAACCCATTGAGCCACCCAGGCGCCCCCAATCATATCACTTTAAACCTAAGTCCAACTCCTACCTCCCATCATATCAGCAGATGCTACCACAGTGAACTGTGTCCCTCTATCACACAAATCAGTATCTATGGACAAGGTCCTGTGCCAAATTATCTACATACACTGTCTCACTTTCTCCTCCCAGTGGTGCAGGAACTGTCATCCCCACTCACACAGGAGGAAATCGAGGCTGACCAATAGGGAGCCTGCCCTGGGTAGCAGTGCTCCTTTGGGCACAGCACCAACACTCAGTCTGAAGGGTTCCCATGTCCACAAGCTGACTCATGCCTGCCTCAAAGTCATTGTGCATTTCCAATACAGTCACCTAGGCCAGCAGTCCTCAAAACCACTTAGGACTGGGGACACTTTTTGATGATTCACACTAGTTTGCATCAAAGAACTACAAGGGAAAACTTGTCAATTTCTCACAGATCTATATTTTTTTCATTTACAGGACTATCCTTTACCCTAAATTACATCTTATTTTTCTTTACTGGTGCTAAAGTCCTGGTTTTATTAAATGCCAAGAGATAAAAGGAGTTGGTTTAAATCTTGTTATATTTTAGTCTTTCTCCCTGCAACCCAATTTTAAAAATTTAACTCTAAGTAGTCAGAGGCCTACAGTCAAGATCTTGGGTTTCTCAGCTCTCCATATGAGGCACTTGTCCATCCTTTCCTGCACTCCTCCCACCCCACACACACATCCACAGGCAATACCAAAGTGCTTTGAAAAATAAACTCATCATGTTCATAGTATAATTCCAACTCTTGGAATTACCTCCTTCAGCCCCTCGCTGGGCAAACAACTGACTGGGAATATCCTATTTCGAGGGCATCTAAAACTTGTAGGGCCTGTTTTAATGTCTCCTTGAATGCTTTCATTTTTAAATCACTCCCAAAAACAACTACTAAAAATAGCCCAATTTGAGGATCAAAAAAAACAAAAAAACAACCCAGACCCAAGGGCTTATCCTAGCACTGAGCTTGCCAGGAGGAGGGCTGGTCTAAGAAGGCAAAATCTGGGCTCTGTGCTCGGTCCAGCCATCAAGCCAATTACAGCAAACCTGAAACCCCCTATGTCCATGTCAGAAAACTACTATGCCTAATACTCCTTAAGGAACTGCTGTGAAAAGTCATAAAAATAACAAAAAACCTTCAGGAAAGTGCTCTGGAAATATTAAAATACTCGATATACCATTGTGGTTAAATGGCTGGTTTTCTATTTTGCAGGTTGCTCATGGGCCCTTTATTCATTGTGGACCAACAGAGGAAGATTCAAACAAGCCATTGCTCCAAGAAGCAGCTTGTAATCCTTGTTTCCTACTGTATTTGCAGTTCCTTAGGATAAAAGGTACCAATGCTTAGGAGTCTGCATTTCAGGTAACAGTGGCTAACAAGGTAGGCAACTTGAAAGGAAATTCCCAAGCAAAAGGACAGTCTACTTTAAACCCTGATCCACAGGCTTTGACATGGACACAGTCAACTCCCACAATTACTTTGCCCTATTTAAAAAAAAAAAAAAAAAAAAGTCAAAATATAACAACGTAAGACAAATGCCACTTGTAAGAAACACACTTTTAAATCCTCAAATGAAGGGATCTGAAAAAGGTCACTTCAGAACATGAATTATTTAGCTCTCCTCCCCAGGTATTGATTTCCCACAATGGCTTAACCTGAATACAGAGTACTGTAATGAGAGATGAAATAAAAAAGAGCACCAGCACTATATACCTCCAATTCTCAATTTTAAAATATCACAAGCAGAAATGCGGCTTCTTCCAACATGACCATTTGCAGCAAACTTAACCCAAGTTATCTTAAGATAGACAGACCAGGCAAATCCGCTACAAAATAAACCCGAACAAATGAGCTGGATGTTTGCCAGCTTCCCCGAGTGGGAGGCAGAGGAACACTTGTTATCCCGCACAATGTTACTCTGTGTAATACCTGTTTCAGTTGAAGGGTTGGGAAATGATCCTTCAGAGACAACAAATTAAAAGCTTGCCAGGAAGGGGAAGAAGCCACACAGGTTGTCTGTATCACATCTATTGCACTTTCTTCAAATACAAACCTGTTCACAGCGGGGAGGGGTTCTTTCAAGATCATTTCAGTACTAGCAAAACCCGTGTCAAAGCTCCATGCAAAGATGGAAGGCTAATCGGTAAGACTTTGGCAAAACAATTCTTTTGTAATTTTTCAGTTCCATTTCTTCGTTTTTAAAATGCCAGTCCACAGGGAAGGAAAAATTTTACACAGTGATTTTCCAGACAGAAGCAGCATCCCTATACTGCTATGAGTTACATGCATTTTCTATCCACTGCCGAAAAATCTTGGAAATTTCTGGCCAGCAGATTCCTTTGGAGACAGCTTATACTCAATAACAAATGTCTTGTAATTGCAAAATAATTTATTTTCATAACCCCACATACTGTGAATACAAAAGCTGCAGGGAAAAATTTAAAGCACAAGAAACAAGATGAAACACAGCTAATGTCACTTCTTGTGCCTATCTCCTCTTTCTCCTTAGTTGTTGAAGGTCAACATTAATGTTAATGCATCTATACATCTCACAGTTTTTTCCCAGCCCCCATGGAAATACTCCTAGCAATTCTTTTCTTAAGTTTCATTCACAATTTTTAGTTATCAAAGCAACGATAAAATATCTTAAATATGTTACTTATTTCCTAGCAAACCAGCAATAATTACAAATGCATTTCAAAATAAATTAGAATAGCCTACCTTTCCCAGTAGTCATGACTGTCCGCGATTTTGGTACAATACAAACACTGCTCTGAAAGCTGCACCTACTCACAGCAACTTAAGCATCAGCCAACTCCCCACCCACACGCCTTCTTCAGTGTGATCTGCACCAATGGCAACTGCCTCCCTCTTCCAAAATAAAAGCCTGGACTATATATAAGTAATTATTTTAAAAAGGGGATTGAGTGGGACGTGAACCTTCTCCCTCTGGAAAAGAGCCTTCTTTAATACTGGTATTAAAAACAGTTTTAACTGACTGATTTTTCCCCTTGAAAAAACAGGGAAGAACATTCCTAACATAAACCTTAAGTAAGAATAATGTCAAAAAAGCAAGCTCAGTTCCACACAGAGGATGAAGCTATCAGCTGCAGCTTGACCTACTTAAAACTGGTGTCAGAAGCAGTCTCTCCCAGGCTACTTCAGGTGGTCTTGTCCTTAGGACAGCAAATAATCTAACATAATTATCCCTGGACCTGTGACTATGGAAACACTTTCCTAAGATACCAAACCAGAACTGCAGACCTTGTAATATACACAGTCTAATAAACAAGCAGGCGAGGGGATGGGAGCCCATGACCAGCACCTGATCCACTTATTCACAATCACTGTTTTTAGGCTACACAGATAATAACGACTTGACTCTTAACAAAGACGACACTCAATTTACCTTTAAATGAATGCTTTGTCCCAGCTACACTGGGCAGTAATTCAAACCTTACCTAATAACACTGGTCTAGTCACTTTCAGATTTACACAGTATTTCTCATTTCTAATAACTCAGAAATGACATCTAACATTTTCAAATTACACAATTTTTTTAGTAGAAAAACATAAGGCAGAATGCAATTTGGCAGGAAAATGATGCTCTAGATACAGGCATGTATTAGTTGATAATTTTATAATTATGTTATTTAGTTTATAGTTTTGTCAGCAATCAGTATTTTCTTTTTCCTTAGCTACAGGATTTTTATGGAATTTTCACAGATTTAACCAGGATGAAACTTTCATTCTTTCTTCATAAACATGTTAGCTTTGCTCAAGAAACTCGAAAGCATGCACATTTTTAACCAAATTAATGTCCATGGGCTTCACTTCAATCAAATCTAATTAAAGATCATTAAGTGGCCGCAGATAAAGGACACTGACTAGTCTGTAATTATTGGCTCTTTCATGCTGAAAATCCAATTCTCCTGGGAGCATAAGCACATCTGCATGATTAAGAGAAAGACTTACATAGAAAATAATTTGCTTTTTGAAACCCATGGAAGGCAAAACTGTAATTTTTGCTTCAAGGGGTTTGCTAATTATATGCAGATGGAAAAAAAGAAAAAAAAATCTATAAAACAACATATTTTTAACTCCCATATTCTTGCCATTCAAAGCTGAAAGGCCTTTGGGTAACCTAGCAACAACAACAAAAAAAATCCTACAAAGATGAAGTGCTCTGTTACAGATAGGACACTCCTTTCCAATTGCTACTCAGCTGCTTTTCCATTACTGTTTTTTAGTCACAATTGTGCACTTAAAAAATATTAAGCCCATGAGTTACATAAACATAGTCAATTACACATCTTAGAACAACCTAAATTTGAATATGTCAAGAAACAGACCCTGCGATAAAACTCATTTCTTCCCTACAAGTATTGCTATTACATTAATAGCTTCTTTCAACTTAGCTTAAACCCAGAGCTTTTCTTACTCAAATGAAGGTTACCATTCATAAGTAACAACAAAAAAAGTAACAAATTTCATAAAAATTAAAAACTTTTAAATACCAACCAAGTAAAAAAAAGATAACCCATGGAACAGAGAAAAATATTTGCAAATCATATATCCATTAAGAGTCTGATGTCCAGAAGATATAAAGAATTCTTACAGTCCAACAACAAAAAGACAAACACCAATTTAAAAATGGACAAAGAACAGCAATCAACAGGGAAAAAAAGTAAAAGGCATCCAAATTGCTAAGGAAGAAGTAAAACTGTCACTAACTGCAAATGATGTGATACTAAACACAGAAAACTCTGAAGACTCTCCTCCCCCCTAAAAAAGTTATTAGAACTTATAAATGAATCCAGTAAAGGTTGCAGGATACAAAATCAGAATACAGTAATCTATTGCACTTCTATACACCAAAAAAAAAGTAATAGAAAATAAAATTAAGAAAACAATTCCATTTACAATTGTACCAAAAAGAAAAAAAAAAAAACCCTAAAAATAATTAGCTTATAGAGACGAGGACCTGTACTCTGAAAACTAAAACACTGATAAGAGAAACTGAAGATGATATAATCAAATGAAAAGATATATCATGCTCATTCATGGACTGGAAGAATTAATATTGTTAAAATGTCCATATTACCCAAAGCCATCTATAAATTCAATGCAACTCCTGTCAAAATACCAGTAGACTTTTTCACAAAACTGTAAGAACCCTAAAAATTTGTATGGAGCAACAAAAGACTGTAAACTGCAGAACTAACCAGGAAAAAAAGCAGAACAAAGCCAGAGGTATCACAATTCCAGATTTCAAGATATAATATAAAGATATGCAAGTCAAAACAGTATGGTACCAACACAAAAACTGACATATAGATCAATGGAACAAACAGAGAGCCTAGAAATAAGCCAATGTTTATATAGTTAATTAATCTATGACAAAGGAAGCAAGACTATATAATGGGAAAAAGACGGTCTTTTCAATAAACAATGTCGGTTCTGAAACTAGTATTACACTGTATGTTAACTAACTATAACTTAAATAAAAACTTGAAACTACAGGGGATGCCTAAGTGGTTCAGTCCGTCTGCCTTTGGCTCAGGTCATGATCTCAGGGCCCTGGATTCTCCTCCCATCACCTGTGCTCTCTGACTCTCTTTGTCAAATAAATAAAATCTTTAAAAACAACAACAACAAAACTTCAAACTACAAAATAAATGTTTGTTGGGAAAACTGGAGAGCTACATGCAAAAGAATTAAACTGAACCACTTTTTTACACTATACACAAAAATAAACTCAAAATGAATTAAGGACCTAAATGTGAGACCTGAAACTATAAAACTCTTAAAAGAAAACACAGGTAGTAATTTCCTGGACATCAACCTTAGCAACATTTTCACAGATTACAAGAGGAACAAAAGCAAAAATAAACTATCAGTACTACATCAAAATAGAAAACTTTTGTAGAGCAAAGGAAACCATCAACAAAACAAAAAGGCAGTCTACTGAATGGGAGAAGATATCTACAAATGCTTTATCCAATACAAAATTAATATCCAACATACATAGATAATTTTTACAATTAAACACCAAAACACCAAACAATCGAGTTAAAACATGGGCAGGAATCTGAATAGACATTTTACCAAAGACATATAGATGCCAAGAGACACATGAGAAGATACTCAACATCACTGATCATCAGGGAAACTCAAATCAAAACCATAATTAGATAGCACCTTACACCTGTCATATGGATAGAATCAAAAGAATAAGAAATAACAAGTGCTGGCAAATATGTAGAGAAGGAACCCTTGTGCACTGTTCATGGGAATGTAAATTTGTGCAGCCACTGTGGAAAATAATTTGGAGGTTCCTCAAAAAAATTAAAAATAACCATATTACCCTAGTAATTCCATTCCTGGGTATTTACCAAGACAAAACAAAAACACTAATTCAAAAAGATATATGCACCCCTATGTTTACTGTAGCATTACTTAAAATAGCCAAGATATGAAAGCAACCCAAGTGTTGAATGGGTAAAGAAGATGGTGGGTATGTGTGGGTGTGCATGTGGGGAGGGTATATGGGGGTGGGTGTGTGGGGGTGTCTACTCTGCCATAAAAAAGAATGAGAGCTGGGCACCTGGGTGGCTCAGTCAGTTAAGTGTCTGCCTTCAGCTCAGGTCAAGATCCCAAGGCCTTGGGATTGAGCCCCATGTCAGGCTCCTTGCTCAGTGTGGGGTCTGTTTCCTCCCTCTGCCTCGGCCCCTCCCCCCACTCATGCTCCCTCTCTTTCTCTCTCTCAAGTAAGTAAAATCTTAACAAAAATGAGATCTTATCATTTGTAACAACGTGAATGGACTTAAAGGGTATTATGTTAAGTGAAACAAATCAGAAAGACAAATACCGTATGATTTTACTTACATGTGTAATTTTAAAAACAAAACAAATGAATGAATGAACACAGAAACAAAGAGAGGAAACAGACTCATACAGGGAACAAACTGATGGTTGCCAGAGGAGCAGGGAGTAGGAAAATGGCCAATAGGTGAAGGGGAATGGAAGGTTCAGGCTCCCAGTTACGAAATGAATAAATCATGGGGATGAAGGGTGCAGCATAAGGAATACAGTCAATGGTACTGTAAGAGTGCTGTATGGTGACAGATGGTGGTGGCACTCTACAACATCAGAGTTGTGGAATCACTATGCTGTGGACCTGAAATTAATGTAACATTGTGTGCCAATTTATAAATAAATTTATAAATAAATAAATAACACTTCAATTTATACTTCGATTTATAAATAAATAAATAACACAAACAACCTTTAAAAAAAAAAAGGACAAAGGAACTCAACAGACATTTTTCCAAAGAGGATTTACAAATGGCCAACAGGCACATGAAAAAATGCTCAACATCACTAGTCATCAGGGAAATGCAAATCAAAACTGTAAAGACAATACTTCACACCCACCAGGAGGACTATAATCAAAGAAACAGACAATAACAAGTATTGACGTAAATATGAACAAATTACAACTTTCATACATTGTCGTTGAGAATGTAAAATGGTGCAGCCACTTGGAAAACAAGGTGCCAGCTAGGCAAAGGTTAAATACAGAGTTACCACAGGAGCCAACATTCTATTGCAAGGTATATACATGGGAGAAATGAAAACATCTCCACATAAAAACTTTCAAATATTCATGGTACCACTGTTCACAAGATTTAAAAAGCAGAAACTCAAATGTCTATGAACTGATGAGTGGGTAAACATAAGGTGGTATATCCATACAACGGTGAAATATTATTCAGCTATAAAAAGGAATGAAGTTCTAATACATGCTATCCCATGGGTGAATCCTGAAAACATTACGCTAAGTGAAAGAAGCCATACAGAAAAAGCCATATGTTGTGTGATTCCATTTATATAAAATGTCCTGAATAGGCAAATCCCTTGAAACAGAAAGTAAGTTGCCACGGACTGGGAGGAGAAGGAAATTGGGAGTGCTAATGATCACAGGTATTCTTTGGGGGTGATAAAAATATTCGGGAATTAAATAATTGCACAATTCTATGAATACACACACACACAAATTATACACTTTAAAAAAAGTAAATTTTTGGTATAGACTTATCTCAATATTTAAAATACACTGATAATTTCCCCCCAAAAAATAATCCAACACTGACTTCTAATAAAAATTTAGATAAAAAGGAATAGATGAGAACTACCTCACATTTTGCTAAAGAAGATCTACAAAAAACGTACAATTAACATCACACTTAGTTGTGAAAGACCTAAGACTGGGAACCAGAGGGCTACTCCCACCACCTCTAATTATGTAGAAGAGGAAATTCTAGCCAGTGCAATAAGGCAAGAAAAGAAGTAGGGGCGCCTGGGTGGCCCAGTGGGTTAAGCCTCTGCCTTCGGCTCAGGTCAAGATCTCAGGGTCCTGGGATCAAGCCCTGCATCGGGCTCTCTGCTCAGCAGGGAGCCTTCCTCCCTTCCTCTCTCTGCCTGCCTCTCTGCCTACTTGGGATCTCTCTCTGTAACAAATAAGTAAATAAAATCTTTTTAAAAAGTAAGTAATACATAAATCTGAGAGAGATAAAACTACTCCTAGTTGCAGATGATTTGTCTATGCAGAAAATGCCAAGAAACCTACAACAACTCCAGGAACTAACGGGAAATTTCAGAAAGATCACAGTGTACCTATATAAGCAGCAAACTGAAGACGGTAGAGCGTGGAGAGCTGAGAAGTAGAGCAGTCAGTGGTCTGACGTGCAGGGTTCAAAAACTGGGAGTCAGTGAACCAAAAAAACACAAAAATTAGAGGAGGGTTTTATTATTTTCCAAATGCAGTTTCTCTATGCTATCTAAATGTTCACTGACTTGAGCAAAGCAGATTAGGTGGTTTTCTTTTGACAGCTGCTGGACATCTTACCAGTCTCTCAAAGTAAGCATAGAGAGACCAAACTTATCTGGATTAAGAATTCTAAAATCTTGGGGTGCCTGGGTGGCTCAGCGGTTTAAAGAACTCTAAAATCTTAATACATACTCTTTTACGTGATTCTGTTTTGGTTCCAACAATTAAAAAGTAATACTACATACGGACAGCAAAAAGCTGAAATTTTAAAGGCCTCCAGTAATTCTTAATTCAAGATTTCCTTGCCATCTGCTATTTTTAACACAGATGCCTGAAAGAACTGTCTTCATTCTCAATCCTACCCCTTTACCACATACACATACATATATGGATATGCAGGGACAATATTTACAACACATGGAAAATTTAGAATGAAATGTTGTTGTGACACACCCAAAGCCACAGGATTTTAGTGCTCTTGAGTGAATCATGTGTGTCGTGTTCATTAAAACTCATAGAGTATACAAAGGCTCTACTGGGTAAGGCCTCCAGCATGGGTGTGTTTCTCCTCCCTAGTGCCAGTATTATAATGAGATTCTGTTTCACAGTTATGATTTATAACACAGGCTATTAAAGCACAAACTCACTTTTCAGCCACCACCACTACCTCTTTACCTAGTACTTTTTATCATGGTACCAACAAGTACCAAGGTTTAAACTGGGAAACCACACCAATTACACAAATTCACACACAGAATTAAAAGCTCACGTCTGGCAACTCGCTGGGCAGCCCTGCCCATGTACGCCATTAACACCGCTCACCACAGGAGCGTAAGTCCCCCATGGCCAGGATTCTGGTTCTAACTCTACCAGGAATGCACTGGAAAGCACATACAAAAGCATGTATACAAGTAGGGGGCACCTGGCTGGCTCAGGCACTAGAGTGTGTTACTCGATCTCAAGCTTTTAAGATCGAATTCCATGTTCATGTTGGATACAGACATGATTTAAAAATAAAATCTTAGGGGCACCTGGGTCGCTCAGTGGGTTAAAGCCTCTACCTTCAGCTCAGGTCATGATCCCAGGGTCCTGGGATCGAGCCCCACATCGGGCTCTCTGCTCTCTCTCTCTCTGCCTGCCTCTCTGCCTACTTGTAATCTCTGTCAGATAAATAAATAAATGAACAATCTTTAAAAAAAAATAATAATAAAATCCTTTTAAAAAAAAAGTAGGAGGCAATGTACAGAAGTTATGCCATGATAAAATTATATACAAATTATACAGTGACAGACCAATGGTTTTTAAGTGAGTATGAAAAAATGAACACTGATTTACTGGTAATAGCAGAATTACTCTAAATACTCTTTTTCTGCCCTTTTAGTATTGTTTTTATAAACAAATGGAAGAAAAATAAGGGGGGATTAGTGAAAGCATGTGTAGAACTCTTTAATCAGTCTCTAAGAAACATAATATACAGACAAATTCCTTAGTGGTAATGACAGGTACACAGCAGAGGAGGACTTAAGGATCTACATCCTGTTCCCTGCTCGGTCCCTATGTAGTAGCAGCGACATTCCCCCAAGTGACAACCTTTTATTATGACTTCAAGTTTTCCAAAATTTGACAGCTATGCTGTGATCTAAGATCCCTAGCAATTCAGAAATTGCTATGATGCAATGAGGTATCCAAAAGTTAGAAAAAGGGGTGCCTGGGTGGCTCAGTGGGTTAAGCCTCTGACTTCGGCTCAGTTCATGATCTCAGAAACCTGGGATCGAGCCCTGCATTAGGGGAGCGGGGTGGAGGGGAGGGTCTCAGCAGGAAGCCTGCTTCCCCTTCTCTCTCTGCCTGCCTCTCTGCCTCCTTGTGATCTCTGTCAAATAAATAAAATCTTAAAGAAAAACAAAAACAAAAAAACAAAGTTAGAAAAAGTTCTTGGTGGCAACTGCTTTGTGAGGACTTTACTCATACATTCATTCACACTTATGCATCAAATTCACTTGCCTTTTCTTCACCTTCTGGAATCACAAGAAATAACCACTTGTCCTCAACCATCATCACAAAGTACAGTAAAAGAAATATAAGTACCAGAAACATTAAGTCACAATTCAAGTCTCAGCCACTATTCTGTTTATTTATTTGACAATATTTACTGCATACCTATACCACATACCAGGGACTCTTGAGGCACTCAGGATAAAGAAGGGAATAATACAATGTCCTCACACCCATGAACAAACAAACTATTTTGCAGTGATACGCAGTAAGAAGAACATTAAACAGAATGTAGGCACAGAGTTCCCTCAGAACATCGGACATGCTATCCTGGCTGGCCTTGGTAATACGGTGTGTGTGCAGCTGAGGTCTCGGTGGAATGAGAAGGAGGAGGAGGGCCACAGAGACCCCCGAGGACAAATGTTTCAAGCAGAAAGAATCGTAAGCGCTGAGGCCCTGAAGCAGAAGCTTGGAATGTTCAAAATTAGCAAGGAGGTCAACAGGACGGGACCCAAGAGAACTCTGGGGAAGAACACCAGATGACATGAGAATGGTGGTCAGCATCAGAGCATGTGCAGGGCCTGGTGGGCCAGGATGAGCCATTGAGCCGCAATCTCCATGTGATGAAAACCCCGGGAGGATTCTGAACCAGGGATTAACATCATAGCAGTTATATCCGAAAAGGACTACTTGAGGGGAGCCTAGCTGGTGCAGTGGACAGAACATGAGACTCAATCCCAGGGTCGTGAGTTCAAGTTCCACATTGGGTGTGGAACCTACTTAAAAATTTTTTTTACTTAAGAGTAATAAAAAAGGAAGGACTATTCTGATTGTTGTATGAAAAACAGCCTGTAGGTGCTTGGGAAGAACAACAGCAAGGACGCTGGTCAGAAGGACACTGTGAGAGCACAGGTAAAAGACTACAAGGACTTGCACTAGGAGCAGAGCGGCAGCTATAGTCAGAATCGCCCAGGACTCCAAGCTCCTGAGTTCAGTGTGCGCTCCAAAAGAAGGCTGGCAACACCACCACAGTTTCTAGCCTGGGAAAGTGGGTACATGGAGGTAAGACTTCAGACCTAGACACTGTCCTCAAGATATCAAATTCAGCTGTTCAGACCTAGCATATTACTGACCTAAAACTGAAAAGGCAAAAATAGAAAGACTGCTTTTTCTACTTACCGTTTGCTGACTGTATCATGTTTCCAGATTTTTGGACTTCATCAAATTTTGTAAAAATTACATTCAACCTGTAGGGAAAAAAATATATACTTGTATATATAGAAACTATTAACTGTCACCATTTACAGCCAATTATGTTAAAAACACTAATATGAAGTTGAGTCACACCCCCCACAAAAAATCAAGGATACAGGGGCGCCTGGGTGGCTCAGTGGGTTAAGCCACTGCCTTTGGCTCAGGTCATGATCTCAGGGTCCTGGGATCGAGTCCCGCATCAGGCTCTCTGCTCAACAGGGAGCCTGCTTCCTTCTCTCTCTCTCTCTCTCTCTCTGCTTGCCTCTCTGCCTACTTGTGATCTCTCTCTGTCAAATAAATAAAATCTTTAAAAAAAAAAAAATCAAGGATACAAACCCACCTAATAACAAAAACAGTAACTACATTAATAACATTAATAACATCCAACAATAATCGAGCACTTATTATAGACTAAGCACTGGCTTAGGACTCTCTCTGAAAAATCTCAATCCTTACAATAGCCATATGCGAGATTATTATCATCTCCATTTCACAGATGAGGAAACCAGAAAACTTACTCTGGCTAACATGGTGAGTTCAGGTGGAGAAGGCAGCTCTGAGAATAAGAATCCAGAGCTCATGATCTCAGGCACTGTATTAAATGGACGGACCGCTCTACACAAAATGTATACATTATGAAAAGCATATGTTTCTCCTATTTCTGTCTAAGCACAGACTGGTGATCACTTAGAATAAAGATCTTCAGAATCCACTGACATTACAAAATAAAGGCTTTCCTGTGACTTATGCTTAATTAAAAAAATGCTCTAAATAATTTCTCCAGAAACAAGCACTGTGACTAGATTCTTTAGCTGAAAAAAATCTACATTTATTTTCTGTTAATGGATCAATGTCACCTTGACACTGAAATTGAAACAAAACTCCTTAACCAGTCAAAACATTCCATCCTAGTGACACCAGTAATGAGAGAAAAACTGGGAGTAGGATGGGGTGCAGCGGTGCTAATCTTGCCTGGTAGAAGTCAAGAAAAAAACGAGGCTTTCTGAAGCAAAACACAGACACGCTGGAGTAAGAGTGAAGGATGAGAGTCCAAAGCAATGTACTTCTGCGTTCAGACCCACACCACCCATTTCCAGGACCAGACTAAAAATTTTAGTACTTGCTTACAAGCTGTCCTGTCAGACAAGCTGTAATTAGTTCAAACATGTTTGTCTTTTCTTCACAACTACAACGGACTCTCCTTCGGGATAGGGATGGGAACTATATACTTCTGGTGTTCTGTATTCATCAAATACCATGTCATGCAGGAGCATTACATCCCTGCGTGAATCCTGTTCCTGTCCTCACTATGGAAACTAGGTACATCCTGGCCTCCATTCATCCATAGTTCATTCACTGAGTCCAGCACCGAGCTGGCCAGAGGATAAGTGTGTAACGTTCTTAACTTCTAAAGCTTCTACTTCATTCTTTTCTTCTTAGAATGTCACATTCTAAGTAAGAGGGGAGCCAAAATTACACATCAGCAAGGGGACATAAAGTGAGGGGGATAAAGGAGCCTGAAATACTGCCTTCCCCCCATTCCCATTCCATGGCAGATATCAATCTTTTTTGCCCATCTTTCCATCTAAAGCCCAGATGGAGCCTCAAAATCCTTCTCAAAGCCACTGCAGGCAGCCACTATCAATGAATCAAAGTTGGCACTGAATTACAAAAATCCTCTTTGTCATCTCAGGACCAGATAGGAGTAAAACTCACTTTCAAATCCAGAGGTTACTAAAAGATCTGGAAAAAATGCCCCAGAATCAATTTCTTATGATGTTTCCATCACCTTCCCTCTTAAAAGCACCAAAGATCTCCAGTGGCTTACAAAGCATGTGAATAATGTCACTACACAGGTTGCCAGGGCATATGCCCTGACCAATTTCCCACTTTATTGTGTCACAACTACACCCTCTGATGTGAGCAGGCCTGCAAGTTTGCAAGTTAGGAACAAGGCAGCCCTCCCACCTTAATTGTTCCTAAAATTCCTGCAAGAGGCAAGAATTTCACCCACTGTTGGTTAGAGTAGTCACCATTCTCAGTGGCCACTGTGGGAGAGTCTGCAGATGCTCTCGCTGTGGCAAGGTCTCCTCACTGGGGCCACATTACCCACACCTACAACAAGCTACCCACAAGCTGGCCCAAACAACTAGGTATGAGAATGCACAAAAGATTAGTACTTTTGGTACTGCACTTGAATTCAGAATTTCCTCAGGCAGGTGTGCCTCGCCCTCTACTCATACTTCTGTCTCACTAGCTGCCTCATTCTCTGCTCAGCGATGTCTATACAGGGGATCCCTAAGAAGCTTACCACCTCAGGAGGCCAGTTAGCTGGCTTCAGGACAGTCTAACACTAACAAAGAATTCCTGAGGAGTGGCTTCTTTGCCTCTACCTCCGAACACAGCAATATGAAATGCCTCTCTGGGACCAACGAATTTGCACCTACCTTAAAGGGTGAGTTTTATACATTCAAAGACACTGCATATATAACTAAGGATTACTCTCAAAAGGCACCAACTTTTTTTTTTTTTTTTTTCATTTTTCATTTTAAATCTCTGGATCTCAAATTTAAATTTTGACAAGTAACCAATACCATTTTCCCCTGGTTTTTCTCAATTCAAAATTTATATTCAACCCTTCAATCAAACTGGCACTTATTTTACTATAAGATCTAGATCTAATTATTCCTTCCTAGAATATCTTATAAATTTAGGGGCGCCTGAGTGGCTCATTTGGCCGGGCGTCTGACTCTCAATTTCAGCTCAGGTCATGATCTCGAGGTCATGAGATTGAGTCCCATGTCTGGCTCTGTGCTGGGTGTGGAGCCTGCTCAAGATTCTCTCCCTCTCCCTCCTAATCCCATGACTCTCTCTCAAATACTAATTAATTTTAAAAATTAAAATAATCTCATAAAAGCAAATACTAGTCTGTTCACAATCAACAAGACCCATCCATACGCTCAGAACTTTTCATTGACTTTTTAGTCCACTATTCTTAAATATGAGCAGATAACCAAGCATTCAAAGACACACGAGCAAAGTTTTTAAAGTGAAAGAGACCAACATGAATAAATACATACTCCAAAATCACAATACAGAGGAAAGAAGAGGCAATGAGAAGTTTTTAAAATATATCATTAATACTTCCAAACAGATCAAGAAAATACTGCAATTATAAAAACTAACATGGAAGGAGCCCTTCAAAATGACAGAATAAGGACCCCTGAAAATCTGTTCCTCCAAAGAAGCAAATAAAACATTGGCAAAAATCCGTTAAAATCAAGTTTTACAGGCTCTGAAAACAAAGAATTGCAACAATCCAAGGAGCATTCTTCAAGAAAAATGGCTAATCTTGATAAGGACAACAAGCTTTTCACTGTTTTGCTGTATCTTATTTCCATCTCCAACTCACTAGCTAAAGAATCAACAGCCCAAATCACGGCAGTTTGAAAACCAGCAGCCTTAAAGCCACTGGGAGGAGCTGAACAAGTGGGGAGCAGCATAAAAATCCCCATTCTAAGAGAACTGTAATTATTTTACCTCTCTGGCATATTCCAGAATCCCCATTCACAGTGTTTTACTTGACCTGATTCACAGCATGCTTAATGGTTGAGACTCTTTTCCCTGAAGCCATGACCAAAAAGAATCCACAGCAACTGTTTAACACGGCAGCTGCCTGAGATGATAAAACTGGAGCAAAGACACTGACCAAAAAACTTACAATGAAAAATGGAGAAAGATATCTTCGCAGGAAACTTTGAAAAAATCTGACATATTCCTGGGAATCTGCAAGGCTACATATATGTGCAAGAAAGTTTGAGGAAACACCTAAGAAATCACTAAGGTCTCATGCCTGGCTGACCTTGAGGCTCTGCACAAGCAGCCAATAAAGGGGAAGGCAGCGATGTAAAAACTGCCTGTCAGAACACTGAAAACATTCCTCAACATACACAGACAACCCTTCACCAAAGGCTACGAGATTTACTGGTTACAGTCATTCAAGGAAATCTCTGTCTAATCATTAGCTGAACACTAAGTTAACCAAACAGAGACTTCAGCAGCCACACACATAAAAAAATAAAGATAAAAATACAGACTGTATGCAATTAGTTCAGGAAAATCATTTAAACAAGGAACAACAAAAACAACAAACACCACCAACAACAAATGTGAAGAGAGAGTAAAAAGGATTTCCAAAGTTGTCACAACAGATTATTGTAAATGACCAGTTTCAACTAGTCAAGTATAAAAAAATTACACATGTGAAAAACAAGAAAATATGGCCCATACAGGGAGAAAAAAAAAAATTAGTCAATGGAAACTATCCTTAAAGGAAGCCCAGACACTGAACTGAATAGATGAATACTTGAAATCAACTATCATAAATGTGTTGAAAGAACTAAAGAAAATTACTTCTAAAGAATTAAAGGAAAATATAAGAACAATGTATCACCAAATAGAGAATATCAATGAAGAAACAGAAAAAAATAAGAATCATAGAGAAATTCTAAAAATGAAAAGTACAAAAACTGAAATAAGAAATTCACTAGAGGGGCGCCTGTGTGGCTCAGTGGATTAAGCCACTGCCTTTGGCTCAGGTCATGATCTCAGGGTCCTGGGATCAAGGCCCGCATCCAGCTCTTTGCTCAGTGGGAGACTGCTTCTCTCTCTCTCTCTCTCTCTTTCTCTCTCTCTGCCTGCCTCTCTGCCTACTTGTGATGTCTCTCTGTCAAAAATAAATAAATAAAATCTTTAAAAAGAAAAGAAAAGAAAAGAAAAGAAAGAAAGAAAGAAAGAAAGAGAAAGAAAGAAAGAAAGAAAGAAAGAAAGAAAGAAAGAAAGAAAGAAAGAAAGAAAGGAAGAAAGAAATTAATTCACTAAATAGGGCATCTGGCTGGCTTGGTCAGTAGAGCAAGCAACTTTTGATCTCTGGGTTGTGGGTTCAAGCCCCATGTTGGTATAGAGATTACCTAAAGAAATAAAACCTTTTTAAAAATTTCACAAGACGGCTCAACAAATTTTTGCTGGGGGAAGAAAAAAGCTGCAAACTTGAAGATGAATCAATTGGCAATACCCTGAGAAACAAAAAAAGGACGGAGCCTAAGAGTTCATGTTCTTATAATACTAATGTACCAACATACATATAATGGGAATTACCAGAAGAGAGAAAAAAGGCAGAATACATGGTGAAATAATGGCCAAAAACTTCACACATTTTATATAAAATTTTAATCTACATGTTCAAGAAACGTCAAATGGGATAAACTTAAAGAAATCCTAACCTAGACAAAATAGAAACAAACTGTTGGAAGAAAAGACAAAGAGAAAATCTTGAACGCAACAATAAACAAGTCAGGAAGCAACAAATGTTGGCGAGGAGGCAGAGAAAGGGGAACCCTCCTACACTGTTGGTGGGAATGCAAGCTGAGGCAACCATTCTAAAAAACAGTATGGAGGTTCCTCAGAAAGTTGAAAATAGAGCTACCCTATGACCCAGCAATCGCACTACTGGGTATTTACCCCAAAAAGACAAATGTGGTGATCCAAAGGGGTACCTGCACCCCAATGTTTATAGCAGCAATGTCCACAATAGCCAAACTATGGAAACAGCCCAGATGTCCACTGACAGATGAATGGATAAAGATGTGGTATGTGCGGGGCGCCTGGGTGGCTCAGTGGGTTAAGCCGCTGCCTTCGGCTCAGGTCATGATCTCAGGGTCCTGGGATCGAGTCCCGCATCGGGCTCTCTGCTCAGCAGGGAGCCTGCTTCCCTTCCTCTCTCTCTGCCTTCCTCTCTCTCTGCCTGCCTCTCCATCTGATTGTGATTTCTCTCTGTCAAATAAATAAATAAAATCTTTAAAAAAAAAAAAAAAAAAAAAAGATGTGGTATGTGCATACACACACGCACGCACGCACGCACGCACGGTATATTACTAAGCCATCAGAAAGAATGAAATCTTACCATACATCAACATGGATGGAACTGAAAGGTATTATACTGAGCAAAATAAGTCAATCAGAGAAGGACAATTATCATATGATCTCACTCATGTGTGGAATATAAGAAACAGTGCAGAGGATCATAGAAGAAGGGAGGGAAAACGGGAAGAAATCAGAGAGGGAGACAAACCATGAGAGACTCTTAACTATGGGAAAGAAACTGAGGGATGCTGGAGGGAAGGTGGGTGGGAGAACAGGGTAAGTGGGCGATGGGCATTAAGGAGGGCACATAATGTAATGAGCACTAGGTCTTATATCCAACTGATGAATCACTGAACACTACATCTGAAACTAATGATGTACTCTATGTTGGCTAACTGAATTTAAATTTAAAAAAAGAGAAAGCAACAAGAGAGAAGCCACTCATTGCATACAAAAAATCCTCAATGAGATCATTAATTTCTCACTTAAAAAAAAAAAAAAAAGAAAAGAAACAGTGGAGACCAGGTGGCACTGCGATAACATATTTGGACTTGAAATTTGAAATCTCAACCAAGTATACTTCAATAATTTGAAAATAAGCAAGCAAATACATACACACATAAAATAAAACCTAAAAAGCTCAACCAAGAATTCTACATCCAACAAAATTATCCTTCAAAAATGAAGCAGAGAGGGGCGTCTGGGTGGCTCAGCGGGTTTAAAGCCTCTGCCTTCGGTCCAGGTCATGATCCCAGGGTCCTGGGATCGAGCCCCACATCGGGCTCTCTGCTCAGTGCAGAGCCTGCTTCTCTCTCTCTCTCTCTCTCTCTCTGCCTGCCTCTCTGCCTACTTGTGTTCTCTGTCAAATAAATAAATAAAATCTTAAAAATAAAAAAAAAAAAAAATGAAGCAGAGAATCTTCTCTGGACCAAAGATATTTCAGTCTTTACATGAAGTCATACCACCAAATATAATGAATTGCAGACTCTGAGTGGGGGGAAAATGAAGGAAAATTTAAGACATTTTTAGATAAATAAAAAATTAGACAAGCCCTTCAGTTTGAAATGAAAGAAGCCAATACATTAGCCCAAAACCACATGACTATAAAAACACCAGTAAAAGTAACTACAAAGGTAAAGATAAAATCTAGGTAAATACAATAATATAAATATATGTTTTGTTTTTAACTTTTTTCATATCTTACATGACTTAAAAGTAAACTACATAAAGCAAGAAGTGTAAAACTGGGGTGCCTAGGTGGCTCAGTGGGTTAAGCCTCTGCCTTAGGCTAAAGTCATGACCCCAGGGTCCTGGGATTGAGCCTCACATCAGGCTCTCTGCTCAGCAGGGAGCCTGCTTCCCCCTTTCTCTGCCTGCCTCTGCCTACTTATGATCTCTCTCTGTCAAATAAATAAATAAAATCTTTAGGAAATAAAAGTACAAAACTGTATGTGTTAGTGGGCTTAATATACAAAGATGTATAGATAAACATAGCAGAAAAAGAAACAAGGGGAGAAAACAGAACTATGTAAGAGTAAAGTTTTTAATACTGAAATTAATTAAGGATAATAATTCTAACTAGGTTTCCATAAATTATGATGGCAACTGAAATCACCAAACACTAAGAAAATAAAACAAAACAATCCAAAACCCAAAATAACAACTGTTGGCACTGCTAGTGGGAATGCAAAACATTGCAACAGCTGTGGAAAACATAATGGTGGTTCCTCAAAATACTAAACATAGCAGTGTATTTGATCCAGCAGCTCCACTTCTGAAATCTAACCACAAGAGCTGAATGCAAGTAATGTAAGAAAGATCTGTACAACTACTTTCACAGCAGCATTATTCACAATAGCCAAAAAGTAGAAGCAAGTGTCAATCCACAGAGGAATGGAGAAACAAAATGTGAAATCTACACACAGTGGAATTTTATTCAGCAATACAAAGGAATGATTCATGGTATAATATGGTTGAACTTTGAAGATATTGTGGTGAGTGAAAGAAGGCAGTCAAGAAAAAGTTACAGTTTGTGTGATTTCCATGAAATGTCCCAAAACAGGCAAATCCATAGAAATAAAAAGTAGACTAGTGGTTGTCAGGAACTAGGGAGAAGGAATAGAGAGCGACTGCTGATGGATACAGGGATTCTTTTCAAATGTTCTACTGATAGCAATGACTGCCACACAACTTTCTGAATATACTAGAAACAACTGAACTGTTCATTTTCAAGGAGATACGGTAAATTATAAAAATATGAAAATTATGGTATAGAAATATTTCAAGAAGGCTCTTACTTAAAAAACAGAAGTGGAATACTATAAAAAGGGACCATACAACTGGAACAAGAAAGGCAAATTTTTAAATCAAATACCCAATATTCAAGTGGTCATAGTATAACTATCATACTTGTAAATGTAAATTTTATATTTACATACTACTACCTATATTTATAAATACAGTAGCCATATTCCTAAGTACCTTACTCAGAAGACATGAGGTTCCAGAAGGAAAAGCCCTCCAAGTGTACCATGCAAATAGCGAAAAATGGTCTCTCAGACAAGACCCATCATCATTAAGTTTCAGACCAAGAAAATCAAAGTTATCTACATAGGATGAAGAAACAGAATGGCTTTAGAATTCTCCATGGAAACACTGAAAGCTGGAATGACTCAATGAGGCACTGGCTTTAACATTCTGAATGACAGGAGCCTGAGTGGCTCAATCAGTTAATAAGCATCTGATTTTAGCTCAGGGCATAATCTCAGGATCCTGGGAGCAAGCCCCGTGTTAGGCTCCCCTGTCTACTTGTCTACTTGTCCCTCTGCCCCTCCCCCTGTTCGTTTTCTCTCTCAATAAATGAGATCTTAAAAAAAAAAAATTACTTTAGCTACCAGAGAGACAATACTCAAACAACAACTAAATGCATGGCCCAGAAGTGAAATTCCAGCTCCTCCCAAGTGAAGCAGATGAAAGGACAGGTCTCCCCCCAACTGTGAAAGGGAAAAAGGAGCTGCACCTCAAGGCACATTTTTTATCTTAATGCTTACGTCACTGAGCTGATATTATCAAGGCATTTTATTCATCACACATTTCCTAGAGATAGAATTAATCTTCTCAAACACAGCACTCACTCAGTGGACAAACTTTTAAGAGGGCAGCATTTTCATTTCAGGATGAAATGCATGTTTCAGAAAGCACCACGCATATCCCACACTATGTTATTAGTCCTATGGCATATCTTGCTAAGCTGAAAATCTGTGATGCTCACATAACAGCAAAACAGATATATACAAATGACTAACAAAAGTCTAGAATGTTCAAGTATTCCCATCAGCCACTTGGAGCCACAGACAGCAGACAATGAATCTTCTAAACAACGGCAGAATTCTTCCAAGGTCTCATTCCATTCGCATGTGTCCCTGGCAAAATCAAACTAAAGGTGGCGGCCAGGGGCTCCAACCCTCACAGTGCTAGTTAAGTGTCTTGTAATAAATACGAAGAAACACGAAGTTTTGGCCTCTTTCGCCAGAGTAATGCCTCTGAAGCACCAACAGCCTCCCTCTCCAGGCACCATGTCTAACCAGAGTTTTACAGCCACAACTGAGAAGGATGTGGGCCCATTTCCTTAGGACCACCCTCTGCATGTGGTCTAAAAATTTTAGGAAGGATTTTAAGTCACATCAGGGATCAGGAGCCTCATTCCCATTCACAGAGGACCAAACTAACTCTTCTGCAGCTGTTCATTTAAAAAAAAAAAAAGAAGAAGGGAGGGTGGTGGTATAAAAACCAATCACTGGGAGTCTGAATGAGAAGGTTCTAGCCCCTGGTCGGGTTGGCATGAACTGCCCCCTGGGGCCTGACCTCAACTGCCCTCTGTGTTGGGGTCCCCAAGTCCACACGCAGGTTTAATGACTGGCTGAGAGGACTCAGGGCTCGGGGCACATTCACACTCATGGCCATCACTATCATACTTAGGACACTCCCAAGAAACCAGCAAAGGGAGAAGGTACATGGGGAAAGGTTTGCAGGAAACCAGGCACAAGCTTCCCAGAGCCCGTCCTGGTGGAGTGGCATCACAGAAGACATGCTTATCCCCAGCAACAGGCTATGGCAACGACAACGGTGTGCCGTGCTATCTTCCAGGGCTCTGCTGGGGCTGGTCATGCAGACACTCCCTGAAGTAGCACTTAGCAACATGCCAGACTACCCAAAGGAAAGCAGATGATCAGTGTAACACACACTGCCAGGGCACCGTGAGCCACTCTTGCCCACTCTTTGGGAATGGGAAGTCCCCCCAGATCAAAGCTTTCAGCCGCTAGCCCAGGGGCAGCATTGCAAGCCAGCCTCCCCTAAGGATAGCAGTTTCCTCTGAGCACTCATCTCTCCAGACCTCCGTGTCACCATGTCACCTCCCAGGAGTATGGGCTTGCTATAGAAGCCTTCAGACAGAACACAGATGTCCCACTAGGTGAGATGGTCTGCTCATAGCCTAGAGCCACTGGGAGCTACCCAGCCTGGTGAAGCCCCCACCCCCAGCAGGAAAGGGCTTCACTGCTCATAGCCTGTCTTCCCAATGATGACACTGACATCATGAATAAACAGCCCTCTCCCGCCAGTCCTGCCGTCCCTGCTCACCTGGGCCCTCCAATTTTCCCTAGGACACTATGTAGGGTTTTTGTCTTTAAGTTTGTCTTTCTCCTATGCATTCCCCCATATACTCAAAGACAAGAAATCTGAGGTTCATAAAACACAGGAACAAAATAAGTCTATTCTCACAGATTACCTGTTATAAAAAACATGAAAACAGTTTTATCCCCACCTAATAATCTTGCACATAGCTCAGGGGCCATCGTGAGAGCAACCCGGGAGACAGGACTCTCAACAACAGTGAGTAAAGCCCCAGCTGCCTGCTCACAGAACCCTTACTTTAGGGTAAAGGGCCTGCTTCCATCATAGGTAATTAAGAAACATCAAGATAGAGGACTCCAGTATATTTCAAAATCCCAACCCATATTTAGACTCCCAATATTCTGTAAACTCTTGTGAAATGGGGTAGAGAAAATTAAAAGAGGAGTCAAAAGAACAGGGCTACCCTCTGAGCTCTGACTCTTCCTGTGTGCTCTCCCAAGTCACTTCATGGATCCTTCTACCTCCCGGACACAGTGGTGGGCTCAGACAAGCTGCTCCAAAAGCCCAGGCCACGCGTAGCTCCCCAGGACTAGCATATTACTCTCTCCCTTAAAGGAATGGGGCGGAGCACAAAGGGTCTAAGATTCCCCCACCATAGTTAAAATTATAGATATCCAGTTTCCATTATTTTTTTAAAATGCTGACTACAACAGAGACATCCGTGGACTCACTTGGTCTTGGATCTGATGAGATGTGGATGCCCTTGCACTGGCCTCTATGAATTGAGACTGGCAGAAAATTACTTTTTCAAAGATGCTTTCCAGAATTATTACTTCTTTATTTCTATCCAGGCTCATTCTGGAAAGGCTTCATTAATTCAAACAAATATATTTAAAGCACCTACTGCACTAGGTACTTGCTGCAAACAAGATATAACTACACAAGCCAAAAAATGCTCAAATTGTTCAATACCTTTCCATTTTAAACACGCTTCTAGAATCAATACATGGCATGAGATGCGGCTAGATGTCTGGGTGACAGTCCTCCTTTTGAGTAAGTGGAATGGGAGGGGCCCCAACATACGATCTGAATAAGGCCTCCAACCACCAATCCTCTGACCAAAGATTCTTTGAATATAATCACCACTGTAAATTAAGTAATGCAAACCAGGCGGTTAATGGAAGAAAGAAGATGAGAAGAGCAGAAGGAAGGAAGACAGTCTGAACTCACCGGGACTGCGGCAATCCTTTCTTACTGAGGTCTGCCCTCACACGTTCTCCCACGTGTCTGTAAATCTCCACTAAGCTGTTTATTGCTGCATCTCGAACCTAGATGTAAAAGAAGAGATCTTACAGCTGCTCTGTGTCAGTCCACAGCACTTCCTGCTGGGGCACAACAGGCTGTACGCCACCCCAAGTTTATCACCAATCTGCCAGTGCAACTGTGATACAATCCCTTATAGATGTTTGACTAGACAAAGCCATGATGCTGGTACAATTCCAAAGGGGAAATTCAAGCCCCTCCCTGTACATGTGTTAAAGTCCACATCCCTTAGTGCTTTCAATTTTTTCAGAGGATGTCAGGAATCCAGAATTTTCAGATCACTTTCCCAAAACAGAAAATACTACAAATAAATGAATTATATACTAAAAACAAAACTCCATGTAAAAAGCTTTCTAGATTGAACTCAATAAAATACTTAGAGAGCAAAAAAATAGGTAGTAAAAGCCATTATACATAGAGCCCTGTATTCAAGAAGCTAATGGTCCTAAAAGGGGCTTGGGGAGGGGAGGGAGGAAAGTGGTAGTCCATAAATTCTTCATTTAATACAGAGCAGGATGTAATATAGATCATACAGAAGTGCAAAGAACTCACACAGTTTAGAGAAGGGAGCAAATATACTAGATGATAGCAAGAAACATTCTCTGAAAGAGGAAGGAACCACTTAAAATGTGCTTAAGGGACAGCATTTTACCAAATAAAGATGGAATGAGACAGGTTCCAAACAAGGTACAGCCTGTGCACAAAGGCATGAAAGCAGAGACACATGGCATGTGCTTCAGGAAGAGCGAGTAAGTAGTTGGAAAAACACAAATACGAACTAAGATAAGAAAGCAGCAAAAAAAAAAGGCTTAAGAAACAGAACAGATTTAAAACAAACAAAAACAGGGAAATCTGAATACGGACTGTACATCAAATGTTACCATTTTTAGCAATATTGAATTTCTTAGATATGAAAATAACATGTAATTCTATAAGAAAATATCCTTGTTATTGAGAGATATAAACAGATGTATCTCAGAGCAAAAACATCAGGTCAGAGCAAAAATATCATGGTTCAGGGGGGAAAAAAAAGTGCGTTTCTATGTGTGGGTATGTGTATACATACAGGGAGAAAGAAAACAAATGTGACAAAAATGTTAACTGGTAAATACAGGTATTACTATTAGTCCTAGTATTTTTCCATAGGTTTAAAAGTTTGCCAATAAACACACAGTGGGGTGACGGGGGACAACTTTCCAGTATACCCTGGAACCAAGGCCAGCCTGTGAAGGTTGGGGAGGAGGGGGAAGGGTACTTACTTCAGTAGGCAAAGAGAGGGGAGCAACATGCGTTTGTGTTTGGTCTCAAGCAATGACATCAAAATAACAGAGAATAAAAGGCAGAGGAAGGAAGTAGGGACACAATTTACAATTCTCAATACCGCCGGCTACTCCTGATGTAACAGTATTACAGGTTATACGACAGTTAACTTCACAGACCATTTTTCCCCGATGGTGGAAAAGGGCAAATGTTATGGTACAGACTGTTTGCATTCCCACCCCCAATATATTGAAGTCCTAATCCCCCAGCATGACTGTACTTAGAGATAGGACCTATAAGCACATAACTGAGGTTAAACAAAGTCATAAGAATAGGGCCCTGACCCAACAGGTTTGGTGTCCTTCAACAAAAGACACCCACAAGCTGGCTCCATTCTCCACACGGGCACAGAGAAGTTATGCGAGCACACAGGGAGGGAGCAGTCTGCAGACCAGGAAGAGACCCTTCCCCCCACGTCCAGAACCAGACAATGCTGGCACCCTGATCCCAAATTACCAGGCTTCAGAACTGTGAGAAATGTATTTCTGTTCAAGCCACTGGTCTATAGAATTTTGCTATGGTGGCCCAAGCCAACTAATAGATTATCAGTTTACTTGGGAAAAGAAAGACCTTCTGAATTTAGGCACCATTACAGAAACATGGATTTACTATACAAGCTGTTAATGCCACTGTCTCCTGAAAATGACTCAGCCTGCTTTCTAATGAATGATACCTGCTCAGAGCCCATCACCTGAATGAGCAAGCAACATCCTGTCCTACTCAGAAAGTCTGGACCATCATCAGTTTAAGAGATTTGGTAGGAAAATGACCAGCCTTAGAATCAAAGCACAGCTGAGTACCTCCTTGGCCCTTTAGAAACTGTGTAATCCCAGATCCAATATATAAACTATTTTAGTCTCCACTTTCTCCTCTGTGAGCTGAGGGCTGCTTGGAGGGCTAGAAAAAAACAACAAATTCATTCCACAAGTATCTAAGCGACTAGTAGATGCCAAACTAAAGTGCCTCAATGGCCCAGGCGGGAACCTGGTAACTGGTATACAATGACAAATGACTCTGGCAGAGGACCCTGCTGGCAGAGAGAAGAGGGAAAATGGAGGGGGTCGGGCAAACAGGCCACCATCACCCAGCCTGGGAGCAATGTAGGTATGGTTTGGCCATATGTAATCTTTCAAGAGAAATCAGGAATACGAATCTTTCAAATATAAGAACACCAAAACTCTTAAACATAAAGTTAAAATGCTGTGCAGACGCACACGCCCACACATACGCTGCGCCACACATGACGCTGCGATCGGGTTTCAGGCCAGCAGTGTGGAACCTATGTATTGCATGTATAAAACACTCCGCATGCGACTAGTGGAAGGAGTATATCTACATCTTCTGAACCAATCTCCTTAGCCTTCAAAATCATCATTCCTCAGGCTCCAAAGCTATCGGGTCAGACAGCATTTGAGGGTCTAGAGCACCCTCGATTCAGGAAATAGGGCAGAACACATTTTCTTCATTTTCTTCGGTCTACAAAGTACTACACTCCAACTGCCAAGGGACATTCTGTAAAAGCAGCTCACTCAGGCTGAAGGCAGCACGGCGGTGCTCACTAACACAGCCACGCGGGCCCTACACTGCTTCCGCCCACCCACGGCTCAGCATTAAAAAGGTACCCCAACATTTCAGGCCACTGGGAGTACACAAGAGCCCCAGTACATTAAACGCTACCTGGCGGGCCCAAGTTGAATGCTCTACAGATCTGTGGCCTCCGCGCAGGACAGCTGTTGACTAGGATATAGAGGAGGCTAGCCACCTGCTGGGGGCGCACAGCAGGAAAGATTGATGAAAAGTTTAAAGGAAAGGCAAGAGCACAGGCACGTGCAACATATACACCCAGCCCAAGAGGAGGAATGATTCCGTGCATTAGCAGCAGAGAAGCAGGTGGTACTTTCCTGGGTGGAGGGCTCTGGGAGACGTGGACTGCGTGTGTCCGTTTGTGCGTGTATACGGGTGCAAATAAACCTTCCTAAGGCAGGTGGGGTTCGACGGATGACTATCTGAGTGCACAGTCTGGGGTACTCTGGCTCTGTCCGCAACAGACTGCCCAAGGGTGCCCACCGAGCACCCACCTCACTGCATGCCAATGCTCAGGGTCCCAGGGGCCCACCGCGTGGAGTCACATCACCCAAGTGGCCCGTGACAGCACCTGAGTTAGGAACAAGAACTTCAGCTAGCCAGGCTGGCTTTCCCGTTGGACTTAAGGATACCATGTGATAGCAGCAATCACCTAATGTGTAACCTCAATAAGGGATTTTTTTTCTTCCACAGAAAACAAAAATGGAAACAAGACCAAAAAGGGAGAAAAGCGAAACAACCCACTTGGTAACTTAGAATTTTTTTAAAAATTGTTTCTTTTTAAATTAACATTGAAACATAAAAGCGTGATTCAGTAAATTGAAACATCTCAAAATTCTACTTCCCCCCGTATCCTATACTTTCAATGAAGGCTGGGTAAAGGAGTGGATGGCAAGAGGAAAGCAAATGAGATCAAAAGAGACCTGGAGAACCCACAGACAGTGCACAGAGGGGCTGGGGACGGGAAAAGCAGCAGCAGGGATAAGAAAGGGCAAAGCCGAGGAAGAAGGAAGGACAAGAGCCAGAGGGGCCCAGAGCCACAGGGACCCGGGAGCCAGGGAGCCGGAGAAGGTGGAAGCAAGCTAGCACAACCTCTGTGGGGACATGTCAGCCATGACATGTCAGGGTTTAAAATGAGATGCCTGCATACCACGTGTTTCTTTGGTAAGTTACTGTTCCAATTTTTGGCCCCTTTATCTAATGAGGTATTTTCTTATGAGTTCATATGAGCTAATTATCATAATAAAAATGGCCCTCAGTGATAAACAGAACTGAACCCGTGGGAGAACCGGCACTTCTAAGGCCCAAGCTTGGAAAGTTCTGTGACCTGCCTGGTGACTGCCCACGAATTACCGACTCTTCTACGCTTACATTAAGGGAGTGGTGCTTCGGTGTTTGGTCTCTGGATCTACCTAAGATCTACATAAAATACCATCCGTGCCTCATTAGGATTCAAGGAATTTCATACACCGTCGTATTATACAGCACCCGAACAAAATAGGGGAAGTCTCCATCCCCTCAGAACAGGTCCCTTAGGCCCCTTCCAATCAATCCCCGGACCCCAAGAGGCAAAGCCTCACTGACTGTAATCGGCATTGATTACTTTTCCCCAAGGCTACCCCTTTTGGCTGGAGAGTGAGTGACTAGAGAGGGACAGTATCTCAGAGGCTGGTCTGGGTGATATCACTTTAAAGGATAACAAGGCCTCAGCCATATAGAGAACAGGGTGGCGTGACCACCATATTCACCAGTGCTAAAGGGCATTAGTGCTCATTACTTGGAACAATTATCTGAGCACTATAAACAGGAATAGAGTCCCACCCACCTATTAGATACACACAGAACACCAGAATGCATCTTAAGGGTCTATAACCAATATTCTTCTTTCTCACTAAAATATACTCACCTGGCTGTTTGGATCTCCAAGTAAATTACATATATGTGGCACAATCTTGCTTAGTGTTAAAGTATGTGCTCCAGAGCTGAAAACAAAAGGAGTGATTGATTTACTGTTGGTGAGAACAAAGGAAAAGAAATGCCCCCCCACACACACCTCCAGGGCCTTCTCGCCCCCTCACACCTCCGCTCCCCTTCCTTCCCATCTTCTGCCCACCGAGTTCCCAAATAAGCATGCCACAAAGGCCCCACCCACTGGCACAGAGTTCAAAATCTTTCATGCTGCTCGCTGACCATGCTTTCTCCCTGGCACTCGGGGCTCTCTCCATTCTGGCTCCCAACCTGCGATGCCAAGCCAGGGCCCCAGCCTTTCCTGCAGCCCTGCCTGCCTCACACATGGCTGCCCCTGCATCATTATTCTGTCACGCAGCAGTTCCTATTTTGCCCAGCTCAGTGTTATCAACTAAACGGCAAGTCCCCTGAGGGTCCCCCTCACTTAACTCTCCACCTGAGCACAGATGAGGCTCAGTGGGAAGACCCTGACAGCGGCCACAGAGGGTTCCAGCAAAACCTTGCCCTGCGGGACAGCAGGAAGTCACCGACCACCTTTCACCATCATAAATGCCAGCACAAATAGCCCTTGTGAATGCCATTCTCTCTGTTAATCTGATGACTTCTTAGGATACATTCTCAGAAGTGAAACCACTGTGATCAAAACTAGAACATTTTTAAGATACAAACCTGGGGAAATTTAATGGTACTAAAAAGGCTAACATACCGAGCGGAACAATTTATAAGGTGACATAAATCTTATTATCCTAGTTCTGTCTTTGAAGTAATATAACTTTACAGGTTGAACTAAAAACACACAACAAGTTAACCATGATTGTGTGAAGGTGGTAGAAATATACCGGATCATTATTTCTTCCAGATGTAAATTTTCTGACATATACAGTATCACTTTTATAATCAGAAAAAGTGACTTGTAATTTTTCTATTTTAAAAACTCCTCTCTCGGGGGCCTGGGTGGCTTGGTGGGTTAAGCCTCTGCCTTCGGCTTGGGTCATGATCAAATGTAGACCACAAAGAGATACCACTACATACCCATCAAAATGACTAAAAGGAAAAAAAGAAAAGAACACTCAGTGCTAACAAGAATCTGAAAAAACGGAATTATTCATATACTGCTGGTGGGAATGTAAAACAGTACAGACAGCTCTGGAAAACAGTTCGGTAGCTTCGTTAAAATTAAAGCTATCAGAGGACCCCACAGCGGCACTCTTGAGCACCAACCCAAGAGAAATGCAAGCTTATGCTGCTGCAGGAACACACAGGTACGAGTTCGCAGCAGCTCTGCTTGTAGCAGCCAGAAACGAGAAACTATTTGAACATCCTGCAACAGGTGAATGGAGACTCAAAGAGATGTTTGTACCACGGAATTCTCCTCGGCCGTAAGAAGACATCAAATACCGTTCAGGCAATGCCCACATGTACAACCCCAAAGAAATTATGCTGAATGAAAGAAGTTAATCTCAGAAGCTCACATTCTGTTTGATTCCATTTACATAACATTCTTAAAATAAAACCACAGAGCAGATCAGTGACCGCGGGGCAGGGTGTGGCATGAGGGACGCTGGTATGCTGCATAGGTCTGTACCTCACGGTGTGTGTTGGGGGGGGGGGGGGGTCCCTGGAGTGACACACAGGACAGGATAGGACAGAACTGCACACCCAATGCATGTGTGTCACCAGAGGAAACCGGGTCAGCCATGGGCATTGCCTCAGTATTGCTCTCCTGGCGCTATCAGTGCATGGTACACATGTAAAATGCAAAGAGTAAAGGACCATGGGGGAAGGGTGCAAGGCACTTCCCCGGACATTTCTCTGCAGTTTCCAGAAATCCATCGTCACTTTGAAACACAAAGTCACAAATAAAAACGCTCAGCCAAGGAAATCCCCCCACCCCGCCTGGACTTACGCATTGAGTGTGGCAACAAGGCAGAGGCACGTGCCTTCCCGAGTCCGGAAATTCTTGTGCTTGAAGCCTCCCAGCATTCGGTCCCACACATACTGTAGGGGACAAAGGACAGGTGAGAAGAGGAGGAGCCTTTCACTTAACACAGGGACGACTGAAGAGGGACCTCTCAACAGGTGCCAGGTCAGCCCCAGCCACAACCAATCCATTTCATCCCCTCAAGGGCATACTGAAAAATGGTAACTTGTATTTCTGTATCAAGTTAGAGTTTTTCCAAACACATTCCTTTATATAATTGCATTTAGTAATGTCAACAGTTCCAAAAGAAAGGTGTAATCATTCCCATTTCATGGGTGAGGAAAGTAAGAAAAAGCAAGGCTTGGGTCATCTGCCAGAGAGCACACAGTGCTACTGCTCTTCTGGTCTGGACAGCTGTCCCCGCCTTAGCCACAAGTCACACATGTGCTCATCTTTGAAGACGTTCTGGGTTTTACCTTCCCTGGATGGCTTTTCCTAATCCCTCTGCCATCCTACCCACCTATACATTAAAGAGCGAGAGCCTGGAAGGCAGGGCTGTGTCCCTCTGTCCATCTATCTGCCAGCAGCCCCAGCTCACTAGCAGATAGGAGTGAGGGCTCTAGCCAGCCTCCTGACTCCCCAGATACCACAACCACCTCTTCTCAGAAAAACTGAGACAGTTACACAAATGAGCTCAAGAGTCTAATGGATTCAACCAAGCACTCGATACCCATGATAAGCCCACTATTTTAGTCAACGTATACCCTTTGCTATTTATTACTTTTTAAAACATCCTCTATGGGGGTGGGGGGGTTGGACAGTGACAGATAAAATGTTATGAAAATTTTCATGTGAAACACATAAGCTTAAAAGAAATTAAACCTTGGGACATCTGAGTGGCTCAGTCAGTGAAAGCATCCTACTCTTGATTTTGATCTAGGTCATGAGATCAAGCCCCAAGATGGGCTCCATGCTGGGCATAGAGCTGCTTAAGATTCTCTCTCTCTCTGTGTCCCTCTGCCCCTCCCACATACACATTCTCTCTCTCTCTCAAATAAAAATTATATAAATAAAGAGGTAAGTAAATTTAAAAAGTAAATAAAAAATAAAAGAAATTAAATCTATTTTTAAGATTTAATTAAATCTCTCCCTGCCAGAGAAAGAGCATGCATGTGCTAGGAGAGGGGTTTGCAAACAGAGAGGGAGAAAGAGAATCTCAAGCAGACCCCCCTCCGAGCAGAGCACCTCCCCCGACTACCTGGGGATTAGCAGCTTGATCCATGATCTTCAGCAGCAGAGTCTGGTCTTGCTCTCGCACGGAGTCTTTAGCGTCTCCCAGTCTGTCTATTAAACTTGGCAGCACTGAAAAATCGAAACGCAAATTAATCAAACCAAAGCCAATTCTGGAGAGTCTGCAGTTACCAAGTGGGTATTTCAATTACTGGGAAGACAAAATGCTGGCCTAAATGTGGTACACCATCCTAGAACCACCAATCCTCACAATTCTACTCTTCCCACTAAAACCTTTTCAAGCTACTATAAGAATGTGCAAAACCAGGCGCCTGGGTGCCTCAGTGGGTTAAGCCTCTGCCTTTGGCTCAGGTCATGATCTCAGGGTCCTGGGATCGAGCCCCGCATTAGGCTCTCTGCTCAGTGGGGAGCCTGCTACCCACCCCTGCCTCTCTGCCTACTTGTGATGTGTGTGTATGTGTGTCAAATAAATAAATAAAATCTCTAAAAGAAAAAAAAAGATTAAAAAAAAAAGAAGAAGAAGAATGTGCAAAACCCTTTGCATGGACACAGCACTTTTCTTCCTTAACCGACCTTCCTCCAGCTAGCTCCTCGCACGTTTAAAGCTGGTGAAATATTAAGAAGGATGTCAGTGGAAGACCCTGGCAGGATGGAGTCAACACATAAGGAAGTTTAGGTAAGAGAGGGCTCCAGCACATTCACTGGGGATAGAAGGAGCAGGCACTTACAACTCAGCCTCTCGTCTACACTGTGCGTCTGTCCTTTCACTGAGTATATATACACACATGCATATTACACTCCAGCTGTGGCTATCAGCTAGTGCTCCAAAGGCATTTACCTACCAGAAGTCAGTTTACTTAGCTGCTTCTAAGAGTCTATAAACCTTTCTTTTACAAGAGATATCCCTGAACAACTCAGTTAACTTATGAGGAAAATGAAACGTTATTAAAATATCAAATATCTCAAAGTAAGGGAGGTTTAATGCCAGTTAATGACATTTAATGTTAATGACACTTAATGCCAGAATAGGAAAAGAGTTCTTAACCTTATCTGAAAAGGCATATTGACCAGGAAGTTAACAGAAAATAACAAATACACACATAGCAACCAAAACTGAGAAGTTCTGTAAGGAAATCCTTGTACAAACAGAGCTGCTTGGTGCTTATATTGTCATTATGAAATTCCAGAGGTCAAGAATTTAGAAATGACTAAATCATCTCTTAAATGATGAAACGTGCTTATTTTTTATTTCATTTTGCTGACATAAAGAGCGATCATTTAAGGTGCACTTGTAACAACATTTATGATCTAAATGGAAACAGTTAACACCTAGGATATGATCTGGAAAAAACACAGCCACATCCGATTTGCAGACCTTCTCAAGATGGGAAAGCAATGCTTCTCAACCGGGGCAAATACAATTCTGTCCGCACTAAAATCTGATAGTTGATCTGTACAAAGAATCTGTGTAAAAATAAAAGAATTAGCAGTAATGCCCTGCATTAGAACACAAAAGCTGGAAGAAGCCAGCAGAAAGGTATGGTAAAAACAAAAAGCATGAAGATTGCAGCAGATGTGGTGAGGTGGCTGGATCTGGGGTGACCCCAGGAGGGTCAGTCCTCCAAGCAGTGGTGCACCCCAGCAAGCAGGAGACTGAAGGAGGCCTCAAGGGCTGGCTGGGAGGATGGGAGGACTAAAGCGGAAGGGTGGTTGCGGTGGGGGGTGGGGACTGGGTGCAGCTACGTGGAGGATCTGGGGACACAGAGCGAAGGCTGGGGGCTGGACGGTGTAGAATGTGGGGCCCCGCTCCACACCTACCCACAGCTCACCTGTGCCAATCTGTGCCTTGAACCGGTCCTGCAGCCGGGTGACCAGTGCAGACAGGATGTCCATGCCGAGAAGAACCACCTGCAAGGGGAAACACCGGGAACCCATTAGCCGCTGGCCTCGGAGCCCACGCTCTGGCCCACCAGCTCCCAGGACGCTCCCCCATTCCTGGTGCAGTCCGATAGCCCGGAGAGCGCAAGCCGACTAGCAGAATAAACGGGTTGTCAAGAGGACCGCTCTGATACACAAAGCGCTGTTCACAGCTTGAACACAAAACGTAAGGTGGTACGAAAGGAAATAAAAAAACAGCCAGAGCGGGGGTACACCCAAGACGCCAGCGGACCAGCGTGGAAGCCTGAGCCGCGGTCCCGCCCCCTACCGGCCCCGCCCCGGCGAGTACTGCGTATGCAAATTACTCGCAGCTGGCGCGTAGCCTTCTGGGTAAAACCAAGCAGCCTGTTCGCGACCTTCAGAGCCTCAGAAAACAAGAAGCTGCTGATTTGCTTCGGCAGCTGTACTTAACACAGGTACACTAGCTACCAGGAGGCTAGGCCGGGCGTTTCGGATTAGTCACCCCAACGCTACCCGGTATTGGCGCTTCCTGCTTGCAGCGCACGCCCAAACCTCACCAACCATCCTTTTCTTGGGGTTGCGTTACTGTCCAATGAACGCCTAGTGAGGGCAGTACTGCTAACGCCTGAACAACACACCCGCATCAACTAGAGCTTTGCTTTATCTTGGTGCAATTTTTGGAAAAACAAAAACCCTTTTTCCCCAGATTTTAAAGTACTAAGGAGAGCTTATTGTTTACGTAGAGGGAGTGTATTATCACGCTGTAACGCTAGGAAGCGCTCTAGTTTACATTTTAAACTCAACTTCACTAATCCCCGTATACGCTTGTATCTCTTCTCAAAACTTCCACGCGTTATTAAGAGTTAATTTCAATACAACAGTTATATTTCTCCCTGTTTATCCAGGAAAGTAGACTCATCTACTTAACGAATTCTAAGAACTCCCAAAAAATAAGTGGAGAAAAGGAAGCCTGCTTCATAAAACAGCTTTTGCACTTCACTAGGCGATTAGCTGACTTACTGAGATAGGTTTAAAAAAGTACGCAGCCACCTTAAAAATGACAACCCTCCCTACAAACCCTTTCTCAGTAGGAAGCCGTTTTGCTTTGTGCAACTTTCCTTAGAACATGGTTCAAAACTAAATGAAGTAGCCCAGTAACTTACAGAACCAATAAATGAACAAGACTGAAGCAATGATAACCCTCACATCAAGCGCTGTCATTATTTCCTTTCATCTGTCTGCCACTGCAGCTTGTAAATGCAAAGACTGCAGGCTTTTTTCTATTCAGCTTGGAATCCACTACCTCGAAACTGCCGGGTCACAACCTAAACTGTCCTTGCAAGGACTGGCTCCTTGAAGATATCAAAGGAAGTAATTCTTACAATTCTTTATAAAGAGAACATTAGTTGGTAGTTTGTTTTTTTTTTTTAATATGTAGTGGTATAAAACATTTAAAAGTAGTGGCTTTACTTATCAGCTAAAGAGGATTTAGGTATCATACACTGATTTCCTCCGAAGAGTACAGTACAGAAGTAAAGGGGAATATTTTAACAGTGGAGAAACCTGAAAAACACCACCTCAACCAGACAATCAGGGTCAATATCAACAGTCACAATTCATGTTGAAAAGCACTTGCTGTTGTGTGATTAAAATGACATCTCTGATGTTCTCCTCCAAACCCTTAAGCCCAATTTAATAATGAGTAAAACATCAAACTCCCATAGACGGACATCCTACAAAATAACCCGACCAGCACTGCCAAGGTCATCTAAAACATGGAAGTCCAAGAAACTATGCATAACTTAGAGGTGTCTGGAGACACATGATGACTAAATGTGATGTGGTGTTCCGGGTGGGATCCTGGAACAGATAAAAGCCAGTAGGAAAAAAGTGAGGAACTCTGAATGAACTTTGTTAGGACTTGAGTTAATAATGATGCATCAGTAATGGTTTATAATTGTAACTATAACATACTAATGTTAGATGTTACTATAGAGACTGGGTGTGTTGTACATGGACACTCTCTACACCACCCTCATTTTTCTGTAGATCCAAAACTGTCCTAAACATTAAATCTTGTATTTTAAAAAGAGAAGCCCATCAGTTAATTGGAACTGGCTGTTCCCTGATGAAATCCTAAGCATGAGTGTGGCTACATTGCTGGTTGGAGGTTGGAGTTCATTACAGTAATAGTGAGAATGCTGCCTTCAAGTGCTCACCACATCCCTTCAGAACTCATTCAAGATTAAGGTGTAAGAGGGCAATTACACATTCATTTTGAATGAATTCAAAATTCTGTCAGATATCATAGCCCTTGCTGGTGAAGCTATATGTGGGAATTTGAGGGAACACTGTCTTTCATCTTTTCCAGAATGGAAGTTTACTTGGTAGTTTTGATCAGTTCAGGCCTAGCTCAATCCTAAAAAGTAAATTCCAAAACATCTTGCTCAGACAGACTGGGGAGTCCAGAGACTCCCCCGCAAGAAGCCTAGATTGGCAGATGCTGCCAAAGCCCAGTGAAATAGGACAGGAGAGGACATAACACAGCCCCGTGCACCTTCACCGCAGAATAAACTACTCTGGAAGGAAGCAGAGCGGCTCATTTATAGTTGTCTAGTTCACCCTGAGTCACAGCCCCAGTGGGCAAGGAACGGAATCATCACCCACAAATGTTTATCTTCACAGCTCAGGCCCTGCTCCTATGTTTCCATTTCCCTACTGAAGATAGGGCTACATGAATAACTCATTGCCCAGAAGACCCCAATTATTGGCTGTGAAGACTCTGTGTGCCTCAATTTCCTACCTATAAAACACGGACAGCAGCAGCAGCAGACTCACAGGTTGCTGTGTGTATGGGAAGTGCAGGATATAATGCTTGGTGCGTGGTAAGGGCTAGCCTGCACCTCTGCTGGCTGTTACCACCACCTCACTGTCACTGCCAGTACCATGGACAACGGGTACAATCAGTGCTCCCGCGAGGCCCACGATTCGACAAGGGACTCGGCTGGGATAGAAGGCTTCCCAGAAAGAGTCACACTACGTGAGGCTAAGTTTTGAAAAATCAGCCTTGCACCAAAGGAAGACACGACCTCAAGGCAGAGAGAAGTGCACACGCAAGGTGTGAGACTGCTGCCACGATGGGGGGACAGGTGCTGGGAAGCCGCAGGGGACGTGTCTGCCGAAGGGCCTCAGACATGTCTGCAGGATGACAGGGCAGCCACTGAAGGGCTGGATTGGTAAACAGGGAGTGACAGGGAGCTGGAGATTTCGACAGGGCACAGCGACCAGCATGAGGAAGCCAGCCTGGGAGAGAGGGCAGAGGCACTGGGGGAGTGGGGCTCATACCCAACAGTAACTGCCTTTAGTTTCCACCAAGCCATTAACTCTGCATTAACTTCAAGCACCTCCTTCAATATTCCATTTCATTTTCTGAGTTTATGCTTGATTCCACAGCAAAACTCCTTGAACGTAGGAATACTGTGCTTTGTGTTTCCTCAAAATTCCCCTAATAAATATAGCACAACAGTGGATTCATGGTAAACAGTCAGTAAACCCCTTGTATACAAAACAAAAACAAGCTAGTTTACTGATTAGTAATGAATTCATTTGAAACAGATGAGTTCTCAAGGTACAACACAATGCCTTTATCCTACAATTTTAAAAACATGCTTTCAAACTAAGTGAGTAATCACCAAGTACCTCAAACTAACCCTCATGCTGAAAACAACTAAAAATGCTAAATTATAAAAGAACATCTGCTTGGAAACATCGGAGAACAAGGAAGGCGAAGGAAAGTGAGGAGGTCCTGAAACACAAGTAAACTAAAAACCAGAGGGATAAGCATGCAGCCAATAGTTCACTTTTGCCCTTGGGCCATTTAAACACTGGGAAGGGACAACCAAGCCAGTGAGAATTACTTTCAGTGACCACATGGGTCTAGGAGAACAGAGGTTAGATTTCAAAGCCCTCAAAGGCTGGTAGCCTGGATAGACTCCTACAACCTCGGTTAGAAATCCAAATGGCTATACCTTAGGAGAGTGAATTTAAAGTAAAATAGTCTTCAGATGGACCAAAGACCAGCTTCCAAGAATCCTGATGGCCAAATAAATATCAATCCCTAGCATCAGATGGAAATGATCTTAGCTTAGGTGGTGCCTTAAAAACCTTGGCAGATGGAAACCCGCATCACTTCCAGATAGAGAGAATATCATGCTCTCTGATCCTCAATTTACCTCTCTGAACACTTTTCAAATGCAATGTCCAAAACACAACCAGAGATAACCAGGCACGCCAAACAACTATGGCTAAAAGTAGAAGAAACACAGACACACATGAATTAAGTACATGAAAATAATTAGAAATGGATATGAAAATGGTAATTCTGGGATTCCTGGCTGCTTTAGTCAGTAGAGCATGTCTCCTGAGTTCAAGCCCTACTTTGGGGGTTGTAGGGCTTCAACCTACTTGTCCAAAGTAGTTTAAGCCCTACTTTGGACACAGAGCTTACTTAATAATAATAATTCTTACAATGTGTAAGAACATAAAATATGTGATTAAAATTGGGAGAAATAAATTACAACTTTTAAAAAAGGGGGCGCCTGGGTGGCTCAGTGGGTTAAAGTCTCTGCCTTTGGCTCAGGTCATGATCCCCAGGTTTTGGGATCAAGTCTGGTATCGATATCGGGCTCTCTGCTCCACAGGGAGCCTGCTTCCCCTACTCTCTCTCTACCTGCCTTTCTGCCTACCTGTGATCTCTGTCTGTCAAATAAATAAATGAAATCTTAAAAAAAAATAAGTGACATCGATTTTTTAAAAGCACCAAATAATACAATACCAAAAATCAGTACTCCATGGATGGGCCTAAAAACACACTGGACACTAAGTCTGCAGGAGAAACAAAATCAAAATGAAATAAAAGAGGCAAAAAGATGAAAAATTCAAAAGAGCAGGTAAGAGACAAAGGACAGACAGAAAAGAACTAACAAGTTTAAATGGAATTCAAAAAGGAGAGTAAGCAACATCAGGTAAAAAGCAATAGCTGACACAAATTTGGATCACTGTTTTAACAAAAAAAGAAAGAAGGGAGGGTAGGAGGGAGGGAAGGAAGAAAAAAATAACAAGTGTTGGAGAGGACATGGGGAATTAGAATTCTTGGTATACCACTGGTAGGAATATAAAATAGAAATATAAATGGAAAATAATATGGTGCATCCTCCAAGAATGAAACACAAAATTACCATATGATCCAGCAATTCCATTTCTGGGTACATACCCAAAAGGAGTGAAAGCAGGATTCCAACAGATATTTATATACCTATGTTCCTAGCAACATAATTCAAAATAGCCAGTGGAAAGAGCCAAATTTTGAACCAAGTGTCAAATCAAGCATCATACTTAATGATGAAATATGGGGGGGGGGGGTGGAATTAGAAGTATAAAACTCAAAAAGAAGCAAACTACCATTATTAATGGAAAATATAAGTAGAAAATCTAGAAGATCTACAGGTGTATTTAAAAATTTTAAACTGAGCTAATTAATAAGCAAGACCAAATAACCCAAAGTCAATACATAAGAGAATCAATTACATATCTGTATCAATAAGCCAAAAGGGAAGTTTTTTTTGTTTCCATATTTAATTCAATAAAAATAAACACCTAGGAAAAAATCTAAGCAAATAAGTATCTACTCAAAAAGCCAATGTAACAATAGAAACAAATAAAGAGGACTAAAATAAATGGAAAGATAAACTACAGGTTGGAATACTCAGTACTGTGAAATTTTCATTTCTCCCCAACTGATCTACAGTAAAATTTCACTCAAAATCCCAACTATGTTTTTTTTTTTAAAGAACGCCACAAGTTGGGCGTCTGCATGGCATAATCGGTTAAGCATCTGCCTTCAGCTCAGGTCATGATCTCGTTATCCCGGGATGGAGCCCCACGTTGAGCTCCCTGCTCAGCAGGGAGCCTGCTTCTCCTTCTCCCTGTGCCCCTCCACGTGCTTATACTCTCTCTCTCTCCCTCTCTCAAATAAATAAATAAATAAATAAAATCTTAAAAAAAGAAAAGAAAGAACTTCAGAAGTTGATTCAAAAATCTATGTGGAAATGGCAATGGCAAGATGAAGTGATAAAACTGGCACCCACTGGATTTCAAGATTATAAAATGGCAGTAATTCAGGCAATGTGCTATCCGGTCAAGGAAAGACAGATAAATCAACAGAACAGAATGAAGAAAAGAGATTCTGGCATATATGGGCACTTAATTTATGACAAAGTGGGCACTACAGAGCAGAAAGAACAGAGCTGCTCTTTTAAATAAATGTCCCTGGGCAACTAAATATATGGAATAAAAAAGTTTTAAAAAAACTTGACTCCTATCTTACACCATACACATAAATGAATTCCTGGTAATAGAGATAAGTGTAGGAAAGTAAAACAAAAAAGCTTTTAGAAAATTACCTAAGAAAATAGGGCATAATAAATACAAACACTAAAGGAAAAGACGAATGAAATAGATAAAACTGAAATTAAGAACCTTAGCAAAACAAACACTATAAAAAAGTGAGAGGGGCAAGATATACATAGAAAGAAGATATTTATGAAACAAGCAACAACAGGCCTGATTCTAGAATATAAACATATGTAGATTGTCTACACACCAATCAATAGGCAACCCAAAACAAAAATGGACAAAATATTTGAATAGACACTTCATAAAAGACAGCAATGGTCAGAATTATACAAAAAGTGGATCAGCCTCCATTAGTCAACAGAGAAATGCAAATTAAGAATACAAAGAGACACTATAACATACTCCTCAGAATGGCTAAAATTAAAGACTGATAAGACCAAGTGTTGACGAGGACATGGAAACTCTCATACATGCTGCTAGAAATGTAAATGTAAACCAACACTTTAGAAAACATGTTGGTTTATTTGTTCCATTTCTTTGGGAAAAAAAAATAGATGGTATTTTGATAGGAATTACATTAAATGTGTAAATTGCTTTAGGTAGCATAGACATTTTCACAATATTTGTTCTTCCAATCTAGGAGCATGGAACATTTTTCCATTTCTTTGTGTCTTCCTCAAATTTATATGGAACCAGAAAAGACCTCAAATAGCCAAAGGAATATCGAAAAAGAAAGCCAAAGTTGGTGGCATCACAATTCCAGACTTCAAGCTCTATTACAAAGCTGTCATCATCAAGACAGCATGGTACTGACACAAAAACAGACACATAGATCAATGGAACAGAATAAAGAGCCCAGAAATAGACCCTCAACTCTATGGTCAACTAATCTTCGACAAAGCAGGAAAGAATGTCCAATGGAAAAAAGACAGCCTCTTCAATAAATGGTGCTGGGAAAATTGGACAGCCACATGCAGAAAAATGAAATTGGACCATTTCCTTACACCACACACAAAAATAGACTCAAAATGGATGAAGGACCTCAATGTGAGAAAGGAATCCATCAAAATCCTTGAGGAGAACACAGGCAGCAACCTCTTTGACCTCAGCCACAGCAACATCTTCCTAGGAACATCACCAAAGGCAAGGGAAGCAAGGACAAAAATGAACTATTGGGATTTCATCAAGATCAAAAGTTTTTGCACAGCAAAGGAAACAGTTAGCCAAACCAAAAGACAAATGACAGAATGGGAGAAGATATTTGCAAACGACATACCACATAAAGGGCTAGTGTCCAAAATCCATAAAGAACTTAGCAAACTCAACACCCAAAGAACAAATAATCCAATCAAGAAATGGGCAGAAGACATAAACAGACATTTCTGCAAAGAAGACATCCAGATGGCCAACAGACACATGAAAAAATGCTCCACATCACTCGGCATCAGGGAAATACAAATCAAAATCACAATGAGATATCACCTCACACCAGTCAGAATGGCTAAAATTAACAAGTCAGTAAATGACACATGCTGGAGAGGATGTGGAGAAAGGGGAACCCTCCTACACTGCTGGTGGGAATGCAAGCTGGTGCAACCACTCTGGAAAACAGCATGGAGGTTCCTCAAAATGTTGAAAATAGAACTACCCTACTACCCAGCAATTGCACTACTAGGTATTTACCCTAAAGATACAAATGTAGTGATCCAAAGGGGCACGTGCACCTGAATGTTTATAGCAGCAATATCCACAATAACAAAACTATGGAAAGAACCCAGATGTCCATCAACAGATGAATGGATAAAGGAGATGTGGTGTATATACACACAATGGAATACTATGCAGCCATCAAAAGAAATGAAATCTTGCCATTTGCAACGACGTGGATGGAACTAGAGGGTATCATGCTTAGCGAAATAAGTCAGAGAAAGACAACTATCATATGATCTCCCTGATATGAGGAAGTGGAGATGCAACGTGGAGGGTTAAGTGGGTAGGAGAAGAATAAATGAAACAAGATGGAATTGGGAGGGAGACAAACCATAAGTGACTCTTAATCTCACAAAACAAACTGAGGGTTGCTGGGGGAAGGGGGTTTGGGAGAAGGGGGGTGGGGTTATGGACATTGGGGAGGGTATGTGCTATGGTGAGTGCTGTGAAGTGTGTAAACCTGGCAATTCACAGACTAGTACTCCTGGGGATAAAAATATATGTTTATAAAAAATAAAAAAATTTTAAAAAGAGGAAAAAAAGAAAACATGTTGGTATTATCTACCAAATTTGCAGCAAGTCCACCACTAGGAATAGGCCCAATAGACAGACATGCACATATACAACAGGTGAAATGTACAAAGTTCCTCAGAGCACAGCTATTTATAATAGCCTAAAACTAGAACCCCATGTGTCCATCTACTGTTGAATGTACGACCTTTGGTTTTCCTACCAAAGAATACAATAAATAGTAATAATAAATGAATCACAATAATGCTCAACAATACACATAAAATTCATGATGAATGAAAAGGTCAGATATAAAGTAACTGCACACTTGTATGAAGTTCGAAAACAAGCAAACATAAATTGTCATTTTAAGGTGAATATTTAGGTAATAAAACGATAAAGAAAAGCAAGAAAGTGATAAAAGCCAGGAGTGGTTACTTAGGGGAATGGTAGCGATGCTCTACTTCTTTTCCAGAGTACCAATTAAACAGCTGCTAGCTTTAACAAAACTCAGAAAGTTGTGTCTTTGTGTTTCATGCACTTTTTGAATACAGTTAACGATTTTTTTAAGTTTAAAAACTAGAAAAGTGGGAGTATTTCTGAACCCCTTGACCTGTAAGTCCATGCAAGTGGCTAGACTTTGTCTCTGCTTCCCTTACTTTTCCAAACCACCAACAAAAGCCCCAGAAGAGAGTTCTGGTTACCACAGTCCTCCTTCTAGAGCATGACATCTGCTCATTGAAACAAAGAAAGAAATACTAAATCCTTTCCCCAAAAAGCATCCATAAGAGACAATCTAGGTAGGCAGACAACTGCATTTCTTAAGCTTCAGAAGACTGGACTGGTTTGGGTAATTTAATATTTTGCACTCATACTGTACCTTATTGTTTTTAAGGCACTTTTGGGTGAACCTGAACCATCTCACACTAACCTGAGATGCAGACCATACTATCCTGAATTTGCAAAAGAGGAAAATAAAGATCAGAGAGGTCAAAAGATTACGCGAATCCATGAAGCTGGGATACTGACCAAACTGAAAATAAACCCAAGCCTCCTGACTTTATCAAGGCCATTTTCAGTACAGCAAAATCACAGTATCCTGCACACCCCATGTCTATCGTCTTTCTCATCTCTCTCTAGCTAGCTTACATATGACCTCGAACAAGACACATTACTTCTCTGCCACTAATACCAGATAACCTCTCAGGTCGGCCTCAGCTCTAAACTTCTCTGATGCCCTGATAGTGCCCAGAATAGGAGAAAGTGCAGAGCTCTGTCACACAGATCTGGAATTGAATACCAGCTCTATCTACCACCCCTACTGGCCAGGTGGGCTGGGCGGCTCCACCACCAGCCTTCACATGCTTCCTCAGTACAATCAGAACAAAAATACCTTACAGAATACACATGAGGGTTAAGAGTTTTAATACAGCACCTGGAATACACTAGGCACTCAGTAAGTGCCCGTTCCCTTTTTGATGAGCACACCACTTCAAAAAACTTAAAAACTTTAAAAAAAAAAAAAGCAAGTCTGGTCTTATGGGAGAGGAACATAGTCCGAAGAAGAAAGTAAGGTTGCCCTAAATCCCATCATTCAGCAATAACTGTTAACATCTGATGACTGTCCCACAAGACACCTCAGCATATACACACTTGCATGTGAATTTTCCATGAACAAGTGAGAGAGAGGTAGACAGGTACAGAGAGTACAGAGTACAGGTACAGAGAGGTACAGACAGGTACAAAGAGTATACCATGGAGTCTTCCCCAATTAACAGATAAGGATCTATACTCCCATTTTCAGTGGCTGTCTGATACCCTACAGTATCTCAGTATCATAGATACTATCCAGTCTCCCCAACCCATGCTGGAATTCAGGTTTGGTTAGAATTTTTTGCTAGTGGAAACAAGACTGTGATGGGTACTCACTCCACACATGTACAGTTATCTCCTTAGGACAAATTCTGAAAAGGACAACTGCTAGGTCAAAGAGAACACACAGTCCCCTTGATGAGCTAGCTCTATTTTTAGCATAATGCACTAGGTGCCCTGTGGGGCTATAGGCTGCTGACTTCTACAAATTTGTTGGTTATTTTAAAAGACTCTACATTGCAACCTTCTTAAATGAGGAAATTAATTAGCACTCAATGCTGCACTCACTTTTAATTCCAAGAATAAGAGCACAACACAAATACAAAAAAAAAAGAAGAAGAAGAAGAAGGTGTGATAAAGTCAGTGATTTTGTGTATTCACACGTCAGATGGGAGAATTATTCACCCAAACCAGTCGTCTTTCAAAGTAGTCACTGATGGAGTCCCTGAGACACTCAACCCAGTGATAAGGCCAGTGAGCATTCCTCTGGAATGGCCTCCAGAGGCAATTTATGAGCCGTTAAGTCTGTTAAAATATCAGTAATTAACAGCAGATTAATGGGACTAACCAAGTTACTGGCTTGTTACCTGACGTTGCCCGTATATAAGGACTTTCCCTGTGGTAAAGGAACTCCAGAGCACCACGTCACTTTGTTCTACACACATGCAGCAACAGGCCAAGCGAGGAGAGGGGGCGAGGTATGAATACACAGGAAGGCAGTGAGTAACCACTGCAGATCAGGTAGAGTACAACTTTCAGCAGGGACAGAAACATTCTGCCTGCACTGTCCAACACAGCAGCTGCTGGCCACGTGTGGCTACTGAGCAACTAAAATACGAGTGTGAATGAGAAACAGAACTCTAAATTTTACTAGAGACACAAAATTACTTAACTTTGAATAGCCCCAGGAGGCGTATGGCCATCCTGTTGGACAGTACAGCTCTACTCCGATGGTTGCAAATCCCAGCAGGTAAAAACTCAGGTGAGCGTGTGAGAAGGGCAAGGGACCACCTCTTCACGCTCTGTTCACTTGACACCATGTAAGAAGGAAGGTCACTGTGGTTAGATCTCCAGATTTTAAAAACTGATAATTTACTAAATGAATTTTAAGGGACTGGGGAACCCAAAGAAAACATGCTGTGGGTCCAATCCAGCCAAGGACCCCGAAATCCGCATCTTCTCTCTTCCAGATACACCTTATAAATATGAGATCAGGCACCAAAGCATTCACAGTTGTCTAAGGCATTTTAAGCAAAGATCCCACTTGCCTGCCTGGGCTGCACAACCCCAGCCAGCCAGCAAGGCTCAGAACTCTGTCCTCTCCTCCAGACTCTCCTACAAGTCTCCCCATGCTCCTCCCCCAAGCCCCAGGTCCTGATACTTCCAACAGAACTTGCCGCTAGCCCCGTCTAGGAGGTCTTCCAGTCTCCTGAATCCATCCAGGCCAAGACCTGTCCCTCTCTCCAGGTCCTTTATATGCGTCTCTCCCAAACCACTACTCCTCGTAAGGACCTATTTAGAAACTGTCCCTGCTCCCCTTCCCCCAGGGGATTTACTTGGAGAAAAGTCCGGGGAAACCAGCTTCAGGTAACAAAGCCCAGACACAAAGGTGGGTCAGGCCAGGTGAAGGCATACGATCAGTGGGGGGGGAATACATACTGTCTCCCTGGTTACCAAGGAGTATGGGCCCCGCCCTTTGGGCACCAATCCCAATCAAGGTGTAATAGGCTGGTTCAAACGTCTACTAGGGTAAATTGTAACTCAACTGGTCACCTAGCATCACTGTGGAGTTTCCTGTGTGTGTTAAAATCTCATTGGCCACCTGTGTGTGGCCTTTGCATCTTAAATGCTAGTCTGTGAAACAGAGAAGGGTCGCCCTCTCTTGTAAGAGGTGCGGCCCAGAACGTTTGGTTAGATTCTTGATGCTTGGCGCAAAATAAAGCTTTGCTTGACCTTCGCTTTGTATCAGTCTCGCTCCTTTAATCATGGACCCATTATTGGGGCATAACACTCCCTACTCAAAGCAGGGTGGTTCCTCATACAGCCTTTCTCATTCCCATCCACTTCCCCAGAGGTAACAAGGGGCTGGGGGGTAAAAGGCTGGGAAGGCACAAGGCAAATCAACTGTTACCCTCCCATATTCTCTTTATTGTATTATTTCATCCGCACAACAATATCTTGAGCCAAATACCACACCTATAAATATCCCTACTTTACAGATAAGGAAGCAGGCAACTGGGCAGTCACTCAGCTAGTAAGTGGCTCAAATAATATCCATTAATCAATCAGTCTTACAAAAAGGCAGACCAAGAACACTAAGATTGTAATGACAAAGTCAGCAACTCCTGAGAGTTTGCTCATCCCAGAGAACCATCTGCCCACTGGCAGCACTTCTGGCAAAAAGTGGCCATTATTACTAACAGCTAAGAACTGGTAACAGTCCAAACCCACCAACGGGTAAACAGATAAAACATGGTACATCCATACAACTAAATCCCATTCAACAACAGAAAAAGGAACAAAGTATCGATACGTGCTACAAGACAGATGCTCAATGAAAACAGGATGCTACGTAAAAGAAATCAGACACAAAAGACGACATACTGTATGGTTCTGGTTATACGAAATGTCCAGAAAACTGATTGCCTACAGCTGGAGGCGGGAATGGACCTGACTGCAAATGGGGACAAGGGGTCTTTAGAGAGTGATGGGAAAATGTACAACTTTGTAAATTTACTAAAAATAATTGCATTCAATACACAAAACAGATAAATTTTATGGTACATAAACTATACTTCCATAATGCTTTAAAAAATCAGTTTGGAACACCTGGGTGGCACAGTGGAGTAAGCCTCCAATTCTTGGTTTCAGCAAAGATCCTGACCTCATGATCATGGGATCAAGCCCTGCATCAGGCTCTGAACTCAGCATGAAGTCGGCTGGAGTTTTTTCTCTCTCCCTCTGCCCCTCCCCCAACCCCGGCTCTCTCTGTTAAATAAATAAATAAATCTTTTTTTTTTTAATGAGTTACAGGGCTTAAAACAACTCTGGTCTTTCTAGAGACTAGATCATAAAGAACTGAGGACGTCTGCCAAAAGCAAGTGTTGGCTATCCACCTATCCAGAAATACTGCCTGTTGTAGCAAGAAAGCGAGGCCACAGGTCGGGACCAGGTCCCCCTGGTTCTCCTGAGAACTCTCTGAAGAACCCATGGTGTACACACACCTCAACAGTTCTGCTATGTGGTCCACTGACCACCCACAGTTTTCCTGAATGTGCTATGCTCTTCCTTACATGTTCCCCTGCCTGAACCATTCTGCTTTCCCTCTTCCAGATGCTCTTCTCTTTCGAGGCTCTCTTCAAGCACCACGAATTCCAGTGTCCTCCCATTCATACCCACCAGCCTGAGACAGAAAACTGTATCCTAGGACCCCCACCAAACAGTTCTTCTGGCAGTCAGACTCAGGGGACCTCTGGTGTTTGAAACATCTATATGCCTAATGCCGAGAGTCTAGACTTGAAGCTTCTGTAAGGCAGGTCCTGCATCTTCTCCATCTGTGTCATCAGCATCAACCATAATGCTAGCAAATCTGGGTGACTGGGGTGGATGGAAAGTGGCTGGACGGGACAGTAATAATAGTGTCAATTGTTCGTTGGTTCATGTTTGAACTAAGCATTCCAACTAACAATCCCAAATACAATGACTGTCATTAAGACTCTCTCACTTTCTCCTCTTTGCATCCTTGCTTCCACCCTGCCCCTATTCCAGCTAGTCTCACCACACAAACAGAAGGTCCTTTTAAAGATTTTATTCCTTTTATTTATTTAAGAGCGAGAGAGTGTGAGAGAGCAGAGGAGGAAAGAAAGGGAAATAATCTCAAGCTGACTCCGTGCTGACCATGGAGCCTGAGTGGGACTCAATTCCACAACCCTGAGATCATGACCTCAGCTGAAAGCAAGAGTTGGACACTTAACTACCTGAGCCATCCAAGCGCACCATCCAGAAGGTCCTTTTAAGAGGTAACTCATATCCTCTCAGTCCTATGTTCCAATGCCTCCAAAGGTTCCCCACACTGGCTAAGAGCATGTCTGCATGATGGCCTATAAGCCCTCACAGCCTGACCTGCCATTCCCCTTCTGAGCTCACAGCTGCCCCTCTCCCTTCAGGGGCCTCCTGGCTGCTCCTCAAACATCCCCTCCTTGGACCTGAGGTTCTCTCCCTAGACTGCTTTCCCCAGGATACCCACCTTGCCTGTCCCAGCATCTCACTTCAATCTTTGTTGAACCAGGTCTTCTTGGTCAGGTCTGCTGCAATCAGCCTACTGAATACTGTGGGCATATACTACACGGGCCCCTCCGCTCGCTCTGCTTTATTTTTCTCCGAAACACTTGGCACTTTCCAGTATTCCATAAAATTCACTCAGTTAGCTTGCTTATGGGTTCTTTCCAGCAAGTAGAACACAAGCTCTATGAAGAAAGGCATTTTCATCTAAGTATTCATGGCTGTAGTCCAGAACCTTCTTTGTTGAATAAATGCACGAACTTGATAGGCCTCAAAGCTCACTTAGAAAAGTGTCTTTCCCCTAAATTCAAAATTATGTTGACAATGAACAAATAATTTGACATAACTAGCTTCTTTCATACTTCTTTATACTAAAAAGTGAGGCCAAAATATATCTAAGTAGAAACTGGTACAACTGAGGCATCAGGAAAGTGGTGATCCCATGTAAGAAGTCCCACGCTACGTCATGAGACCCGGGTCCAAGCTGAGCCACCAAATGACTGCAAGGGCATCACTTCTCTCTGGGCTCCTAGCTATACAACTAGAATCAGTGGTCTCCAAGGCCTGCAAACTCCGTGGTTTGAATTCTGTTGTTTCTTTCCCCCATCTGCAGTGGTACTCACTGGGAATGCTGTCAATTTCTGGGAATGCTGGGCCTTCCCCCAGGTTCCTCAAGAGCAGGTGGTAGAACTCACTCCCTCCTGCTTATCAGTGCAGGGGATAAATTCTGCTGGTGCCTGTCTCCGTTGAGACCTTAAAGCAGTAACCTCTAAACTTTTTTTAACTGCACATCCTTATTAGAATACTTCATATGCAGATTTATTTATAATCATACAAGTCACTGTCATGCAGACATAGAGTAAAATTATAAAATACATGAAAAAATACAATACTTTTAAGAAACAGAATTGAAAATCAATTTAACAGGGGCTCTAACGTGTTCTTACTGTGGCCTGATGGCCTGCCCAGGCCCCACCGAGAAGCCCGTTTATCGAAAAGGTGAAGCAGCATCCACTGTGAAGTCGTACCTCATCCTGACTGGGAAGAGAGCACCACAACAGAAAGAAATCCTACAAGGTCCCGCCTCCTAGGAAGCATCTCACCGCTGCTCAGGGGAAAAGTGACTTTTGAAAAAAATATACTCCCAAGTCCTGCAGAGTTCAAATTATGACGGATTTCAGAGCTAGCCAAATTCCAGCACACTCTGCTCAGAGATTTCACAAGAACAATCTTGCAAACCAAAGCTTTCAACATGGCTTGGATCCCTTGAGAGCAGTTTATGAAAAATCAATCCACTGAACTGCAGCAATCAGCAAAACTACTGCAGGGTACAGACAGCCATCCTTTGTCTGAACTCAAGGAGAAAGCCTTACTCAAGGTCACGGTGATGGAGGCAGGAAGCAAGGTATGGACCACTGCTGGTGAGATGTGGGAATCGGACAGCTCAAGACAAACTGGCAGAATGCTCAATCTTCAGAAACCCAGTCCTCAGGACCCCGGCGGGGAGAGAGGGTCTATGCAGCAGACAGAGAAGAGTCTTTGGAGTCAGACAAAACTGGGGTTCAGAGTACCTGGGTACTCTGGCTCAGTGATTAAGCATCTGCCTTTGGCTCAGGTCATGATCCCAGGGTACTGGGATCAAGCCGAACATCAGGCTCTGCTCAGCAAGGACCCTTCTTCTCCCTCTCCCATTCTTTCTTCCTGCTGCTCCCCCAGCTTGTGCTTGCTTTCTCACTGTCAAAAAATAAATAAAATCTTAAAAAAAAAAACTGGAGTTTAGACCATGGTGCCACTATGGTCTAGCTTACTAGCTATGGGACCCTAATCAAGTTAACATGTTGAAGTCCGTGTATGTATCTGCAAAATGGGATATCTAATATTCCCTTCTGCAGGTGACTGGGAGGATTATTGAAACAATCTATTTAAATTATCAGGCACAGTGAGCCACACACAGTGAACAGAGCCCCAACACGTTAATCTTTGGGGCTTTGTGAGATATCAAAATAAGAAATATTCTGGGGGTGTCTGGATGGCTCAGTCCATGGAACATCTACCTTATTAAGCTCAGGTCATGATCTCAGGGTTGTTGAGATCAAACCCCATGTTAGGCTCTGTGCTCAGGATAGAGTATGCTTATCCCTCTCCCTCTGCTCCTTCCCCTGGCTTGTGCATGTGCACGCATGCTCTCTCTCTCTCTCTCTCTCTCTCTCTCAAATAAATAAATAAATAAACAAAATATTCTTTGAAAAAAAGAAAAAGAAATATCCTGTAGGCAGATGTCTACTAGCTGAAGCCTAGGAGAGGAGGAAGTCTGAGACACAGATACCAGTCTAAGAACTGTATGTATGAATGAGATTCTGCCGTGAGGACATGTGGCAACTGATCAAAAGCATCCTATTAGAAACCAACAGCAGTAAGGCAGACTAGAAACACCAGAGCATATATTCTGCTTATGAATAGAATATCATAATCAGAACAGAATATTCTGATAAGTGTTCTGACAAGCCTTAGCAATATAGTAAGAAAAGAGAAAGAATAAAGAGATAAGAGAAGTAAAAAAATAAAGGACATTATCACCATTATTTGCAAATAATAATTGTCTACTAAGAAAATACAAATCAACTGAAAATCAGAAGTGACAAGAGAAGAAGTTGGCCAAATTTCACACACACACATATTAAAATCTGTATCTTTTCATTATATATATCAGAACCAGGAAGAAAGTTTAAGGGGATAAAAATCAAATTTGCAACTCTAACAAAAAACAAAGTAATTAAGACTCAACTGTAAGACCTATGTGAAGAAACTATAAAAATTTTACCAGTGGGCATAAAGAAAGCACAAATAAATAAAGAGAAATGTCATATTCGTAAAGTAAAAATAAGAATAAACACAAGTAAAAGAGAAATAACAAACTGGCCAGAAAAATATCTGTAAAATATGTAGTGAAGGATCATGTCCATGATTTTAAAAAATAAAAACCCTACAATAATTTTTAAAAATAAACATTTATTATTTAAATGCACAATTCATTCTGGAAAACATCAATAAACATACAAAGTTGCTCAGTCTCATTTATATCCAAAGAATTCCAAAGCACATCAATGATACACCACTTATAACCCATCAGACTGAGGTACATTTTATAATTTAACCAGACAACTGGTTACCTTTTTTTTTTTAAGATTTTATTTATTTATTTGACAGAGATCACAAGTAGGCAGAGAGGCAGACAGAGAGAGAGAGAGAGAGAGAGAGAGAGAGGAAGGGAAGCAGGCTCCCTACTGAGTGGAGAACCTGATGTGGGGCTCGATCCCAGGATCCTGGGATCATGACCTGAACCAAAAGCAGAGGCTTAACCGACTAGGCCTCCCAGGCAGCCCAGACTGAGGTACATTTTAAAAGATTAGTAATGGCCCATGTGTCTGGAGGGTTCAGGAAAACAGACACGAGCATAAGCTGCTTGCAACCCTGAGAAGTGTAACTGATACAGGATTTGGGCACATAACTGACAGCTATCAAATTTTTAATATGTAGAAATTCCAACCCAGCAAGTTCATCTAGGAAACGATTTCAGAAACATTAACACAAGTATGCAAAACAGAACCGTGTGCATACAACCATGATCACAAGAGCATTATTTTGTAAAAGAAAAACACTAGAAATAATTCTGGGCCTCCCCCGGCCCCGGCTCAGTCACTGGAGCATGTGACTCTTGATCTCAGGGTCATGAGTTCAAACTCCACATTGGTCACAAAGCTCACTTAAAAGTAATAATAATAATACCCATTAATAGTTAACTGGGAAAATTCATTATAGGTCCCTGTAGGCTATCTGAATAATTAAAAATTAATAACAAATAGAGTCGCAATGAACAATCCAAAAATGAAATTAGAAAACAACTCCATTTACAACAGCACCAAAAAGAAGACAATGCTTAGGAGTAAGAGTAACAAGATAAAAGTGCAAGAGTTGCACACTGAATACTACCAAATACTGTTGAAAGAAATTCAAGAAAACCTAAATAAATGGAAAGCTATCCTTTGTTCATGGAACAGAAGACAATACTGCTAAGGTGGCAATATTCCCCAAACCCATCTACAAGTTCAGTGCATTTGCTATCAAATTCCAGCTGCCTTCTTCTGCAGCAAATTGACAAGCCAGGCTATGGAGTTTAAAAAAGAAAGAAAGACAAAAGCCAGCTGCAGCACAATATGCATGATGTGACTTTATCTGGTTTTTGGGTTTCTTTAAAACTTACCTGCAGTGTTTGTGCGCACAGCTAAGTTTGCATTACAGGGAACAGGCCTCTTACCCCTGTGCCTCACACATGTCTGTGTGATAAAATTTTCATAAAAAGCACATATAATTTCATAGTGTAAGAAAGTCACAATAAAAAACCTGTTCAAGATTTTGAGTTTTAAACAAATCATTTTAAATTCCCTGACAGGCTGCCTGCCAGGAAGGAATGGAAGACGGCTTTCAGTCCAGTCTTCACAGTGGAGAAGGAATCCACATCTGAGAACACCCCTACACCCCAAGATTAGTTCACCTCTGGCAGGAGAGTAGGACTCTAGTAACAGATATTCTAAGAACAGCCAGAGACTGACCACTGGAGCTACAAGAAGGGAGCATGTGGCTTCATTACTCCACTTTGAAATTTTTCAAAATACAAAGTGAAAGAAAAACAATACAGATGCCTAGATCTTCGATCTTTAGAGTCCAGCTCTCCTTAATTAGTTACATATCAGGATTAAGACTCGTGACCAATGTTCTGGGAAGAAGAAAGCACTCACTGTACAACTGTACCCTAAGGTCCTTCTGTCCCTTACCCTAAATGCTGCAGTGCCTTAAAACAGTATCTTGCAGTGCTGTGATCTCATATAACAACTTCCTAAGGAAAACTCCGATAAAATAAAACAGTAAGACAAGTATTTGGACTTGAGAGGAGGGCAGGTGAGTCCCGCCTTCTGAAATACTGGACTTCCTAAATAAAGGATAAGGCAGGTATTTAAATGATTTTTAAAAACCAGTTACAATGACTGTTCACTATTCTCTCTTGTGGAAAGCCACCAGTTTCTTCCCATGACCAGCATACCTACAAGAGTCGTAATGGGTCTACGAGCATCAAGATGTTAGAATCAGAGGATGCTAGAATCAGCAACTCACAAGCAGGGTCTCAAGGTTTCATTTATGCAAGGGCTTAATGTCAGGATGTGTTCTGAGGTTTCTCTAGGGACAAAACTTTTTCCTCTGACTGCAGCAATGACGCGTTCCTATGGGTTGCAACATAAAATAGATTTCTTTACTATGGACCCTAGCAAAAGAGCCTGACAAACCAATCACCTTTTATCTTCTTAGAGCAAAGCCCAGAGATGGACAAAGCACAGCAACCCAGCAGACAGTCCACCTGGCCTGCGCATTTGCTGAATACACCTTTGCTGACAGCGCATTCTTCCCAGGACCAGGGAGGGGGAGCTGACTCGTGGCAAGCGCCCACCACAAAGCTCAGGGAAAGCACTCAATATATCTGGTTCCCCTCCTGCGTCCTGCCTTCTGCCTTTCCCTGACTTCTCTAGTCATCCAGCAAACAATAAATAACTCCAAAGCCACATCAGCCCAGCAGAAGACAACCGAGGGGCCCCAACACTAAGGGAGTCCTTTTTACCCTCCACAAAAAAACAACGGGATACAATATGGAACAGCTCTTCCAAACACTTTCAAATAAAAACCATTTGGAAACTTATCAGCTGTAGAGCTATCCCAAACTCTTCAATTATTTACGAGGAGATCAAACACCAGCTCAAAAACACAACAGGCAGGTTCTGCTTAAGCTGGGCTTTTGTCCTCTGGGCTTTTGTGGCTGCTCAAGTTTTTTAAGCGCTATCTTTCAATGATGCAGCTGGATACAGATCTCCCTGCCTTTGTCTGACTTTGTTCTCTTGGATCTGGAAAGGGAGTCACCAGACCCCTCTGGTCCCCACGCCTTCATCCAGACTGCGTGATAGTTTGCGGGAAGTGCCCACATCACACTGCAAAAAAAACGAGGCAGGTAAAAGCAATGTGATTTTATCAAAGAGAGCCAATAACAGTCTGAAGAGGAGGGGGGCAGAGTCGGCAGAAAGCTCTCTTGTAGGTTGAGCCCCTCCTCTTCCGATCCAGAAGTTCATTCATGCTTCCAAACACACAATGCACGGTGGCCTTGCCAAAAATTAAAAACATTATACATGCCTACACACTTAATAAAATCACTTATGAAAAATAAGCCAACTTGTTCCAGTGCAAAAGCTTAAAGGCAGGGTAGAGAAATCTAAATAAATTTGCTGTTCTGATCTCTTCTAACTGCCAGCCCTTTGGAAAACAAAAAGGCCTTGAGAACTGGGAATAAATGCTTAGCTCTGGGGAACCCAGCGTTTTCTGTACTACTTCCTACTCAATCTAATTCTGATTTCGAACCTCAAAAGTACACAAGACCACATTTGAGGGAAATAAAAAAGGAAGAGTGAGGGATGAAAACAAGTTCACAATGGAGTTATTTCAAATGAGGAATTCACTGGCCAGGCAAGGGCAATGCTGGCAAGCAAAAGAAAGAGAAAAGCTAACATTTATCCTTTTCTCTAGACATGCTCTATTAGGACCCCCACTTTGCTCTCTACCTGACACCCTATCACTTTGCCTCCCTAGCCTACTACTGGATGATCTCCTGAAAGTGATGTGGCTTCTGTAATTAGGGCTTTCGTCCTCTCACCACTGAAGAGGAAGTACCAAAGGTTTTGGACAGAAAAGGCCCCAGACATGATCCTATGTCTTAGCAACAGCACTGTCACTTAGACTCACACCCAAGGCTGAGGGGCTCCAAAGGCCAGCCCTTTCAATAGCATGGTTTTCTTCTTGGGCATGGAAAGAGGTAGGAATCAGAGTCCAAACGCACACCAGGTGAAGGCAGGAACAATACAAACATTTTGCCAACCTTTCCTCCTGATTGCCTCATCAAAATGATAGTACAGAAACACAGAGGATTCTTTCTAAAATAATCCGGACAACTGCAGGTGGACGGAAAACTCAATTGGCCATGTAAATGATATTTTTCCCCAGACACGGTCCTAGAAGAGGGGAGGCCACATCCCAGAATATGCTCCCAGGGGGCCGCAGCAGGGAGGAAAGCTCACCCACTGGTTCCTAAGTAGCCTCAGAGCTCCTGCAGGCAGCTGTGAGGCATGAAGGGACTAGGATGCTGGGATCCGCAGGGCAACACAGGTGGAGGTCCTGCCCGGGGAAGAATAGGGAAGCTGTGTAGAGGGGTCAGATGGGAAGAAGGAGCAGCTAGGAACAGGTCAGGCTGGGCTGCCTTTGCACATTAGGCTCAATTCCGTGATAACTCCCTGGTAAGTGCTTACATGTTTGCCTGGTAAGTAAGGTAAGGTCACTAAGTAATTCAGCATCCTCGCTGGGAAATTTTGAAATTCAAAGGGAGTGCTGCCAGTAATTATACCAGGACAACAAGCATCAATCACGACATCCCAGACAAAAAGGACGCACGGTCTCTGTAGGCATGAGTCCTTCAGGGTTGGGAACCTTGTCTCATTCTGCTCTGTATTCACAAGACCAGATTGGCTCTCAGTAAATGAGGGCTGCACAGCTGATCTGACTACTTTCTACGATTCTAAATCTGCCAAAAGCAACTTGCGTGTTCTTGCTACCAGGGCCTCCTTGTCACAAACTCGCGGAGGAGGCCACATCCAAGTCCTGCACAGCAGGTGTGCTCCTCTAAAAAGAGAGACACACTGTTTTCATTATTGAAGTACAGTCCACACACAAGGCAGCGTTAGTTTCGGTGGACAACACAGTGACTTGACAATTCTATCCATTACTCAGTGCTCATCTGTCACCAAACCTAATTACAGTATTACTGACTCTATTGCCCATGGTGTCCTATTCTTCTCTGTGGCTTATTTTATAACTAGAGGTTTGTACCTCTTAATCCCCTTCACCTATTTCACCCAACCTCCCACTCACCTCCCCTCTGGCGGCCACCAGTTTGTTCTCTATACTTCAGAGTCGATTTTTCCGTTTATTTTGTAGATTCCACATATAAGTGAAATAATAATGGTATTTGCCCTTCTCTGCCTGACTTACTTAATTCGCTTTATTTTTTTAAAGATTTTATTTATGTGAGAGAGAGAACACAAACATGGGGAGGGGCATAGGGAGAGGGAGAAGCAGACTCCCCACTGACCATGGAGCCTGCTGTAGGACTTGATCCCAGGACCCTGCGATCATGACCTGAGCCGAAGGCAGATGCTTAACTGACTGAGCCACTTAGACAGGCACTCCTTCACTTACTTTTTAATTAAAAAGGCAACAAAACTGATGAAATGACCTTTGCAATCCACAGCCAAACCACAACCCTGCCCTAATGCCACTTGCCCACTGAACTCACTGTGACCTCCCATGTTCACTCCGTCCCAGGCTGGGAAAGGCTGTCAGAGTCCTGGGAGCTGCCTCGACAGCTGACGCCCCATGCCCAAGGCCCAGAGCCTTTTTTCAGCAAGCCTGCTCAGCCTTTGGTCTGTCTGGCTGAGTAACTCCCAACAAAGGTCATCGGTCGTGCCTGGCAGATCTGCACGCTCTGGTCGGGGTGTGTACGGAGCACCCGGAGTCACAACACACACACAGAGGAAGATTCTGAAATGTGTCCTAAGTCCCTTCTTGCCCTTTTTGGATCAGGTTGCCATAAGTCATCTGCCCACAGGAAAGGTTAAACAAGAGCCCTAGAATCTGTTTCTTTTCTGAGGAGAAAACCCTGAGAAAGACAAGTGAAGATTTCAAGCTGGGAGGTTTCAGGAAAGGCCAGAAACAAGCCTGCGGGAAGAGTAGGCAAGAGTAGGCCTGGGGCTCCAGGCCCTCCCTTCCCTTGGAGATTGGCAGCTGCAACTCCTATTAATGGCTCTTAGCACTCCTCTCAGGTTTCACTGGTTTGGTTTAATCCAAGCCACCAAATAACTGAGCTGCCCAAAAGCTATTCAGGTGCCTCTGAAGCAAATGTTTCAAGGTACTCCCACCACGCCACGGGGGAGTCTGGAAGGCATAGCCAGGGGTTCAAGAAGAGAAAGGGAGAGGGAGCCAGTGGAACCTCCTGTCTGGTCTCAAAGGGCCTGGCACTTCTTGGGTCGCATTATTAGCAGATCACATGCTAAAGATATAATATGATTTCTCCTTTTTTTAAATCCCAAAATGATTTAATGAACCACTCAATTACACTGCAGTGTAACCTGTTCTAGGTTCCGCTAAATTTTGTGTTTAAAAAAACTAGGATCATAGGGGCGCCTGGGTGGCTCAGTGGGTTAAAGCCTCTGCCTTCGGCTCAGGTCATGATCCCAGAGTCCTGGGATCGAGCCCCACATCGGGCTCTCTGCTGGGCGGGGAGCCTGCTTCCCTCTCTCTCTCTCTGCCTGCCTCTCTGCCTACTTGTGATCTCTGTCTGTCAAATAAATAAATAAAATCTTTAAAAAAAAAAAAAACTAGGATCATAAATGTAAACATTTCCCAGAAATGACTTGGGCGTCTTTTCCTGAAAGGCTCCATTTTCAAGAAAGACTATAACAGCTAAAGAAGAGGTATCGCTTAGAAGCATAATGCCTCTGATGCCTGCACACAGGACTTTCCTGAGGTCAGGGAGATGCGAAGTGCCCAAAGGGCAGACATTGTAGGGGAAATGAAATCAGTTTATCTTATTGAGGATTTACACAGCCTTAGATTCCTCCCAGAAACCACAGTTAATGGCTCACATCATTCCTCAACTTCCCCCCAACACTGCAACAGTCAACTCCCAACCTCAGCGCCTCTCAGGCACTGGACAATCTTCTGGGAACCTCCTATTCATCGCACCAAGTCAGTTCAGATACCACCACAATTTTCTAACTTTCCTAAGAACACTCTAGAAGTCTGGTCAAAAATCTCCAGTGCTTTGAGGCGTCTGTGTGGCTCAGTCTGCTGGGGTCATGATCCTGGGGTCCTGGGTCAAGTTCTGTATCACAGGGCACCCTGCTCAGCAAAAACTGCTTCTCCCTGTCCTTCTGCCCCTCCCCTCTCCTCATGCACATGCTCTCTCTCTCTCTCTCTCTCAAATAAATAAAACCTTAAAAAAAAAAAAAAAAAAAAAACTTCAGTGCTTCTTCACAGATTGTTCAAAAACCAGCTTCACTGCCCTGACATGGCATCCACACTCACCAAGTCTGGCCCCCGCCTATCTTTCTAGAAAGCACAATTCAGGTAAAGGGTTTGGGTTCCAAACACAGATGGCCCAGTTTCAGACTCAGTCCTGACATTTATCTTCACTTACTAAAAGGGAAATTAATACAGGTGGTCATGAGGATTACGTGCTGATTTGCTTAAAGAGCTCAGCACGTGCCTGACACACAGAGCTGTTCAACGAACATAAGGTCTCATTATTCCCAGTCTTCCTCATCCACTGAAGAAATACTGGACTCCTGGGGGCCAGGCCCTGTGCTAAGCGCCAGGCTTTACAGAGTGAACCAAACACAATCCGGCCCTCTCAGAGCTTCTGCGTGCATGGGCCCACACCTTCCCAAGACCCACCGAGTCTGAGTCCTAGTAGGATCTTCCTCGAAGTGGGATCTCCCTTGCCCTTCAGCCACCACCACTTTGCTCACTCCTTCCCTCTTCAATGTGCACTTCTCTCTGCTAAAACCCTGCCCATCTTTTAAGATCCAGCTCTCAGGCCCCCACTTCTGGGACGCTTTTGTCTGTCTCTTCCCATAGAAATGAAACCTAGAGTTGAGCACCGTTTGCAACAGGTGGGTTATAACATAGAACACGAAGTCCTTGAATGAAAACCATTTACACAGTCATTATTTCGGTTTAGGCGGAAATATCCTTTCTCTCTCCTCCAACAGGCACTTCTCCAAAAATGATTGGGAAATGAATGAAGAAATCTCTAATTTGATTATCCTATGGTCATCTGTGATTAAGTCAGGGAACCCAAAGAGAAATGTGGACAGTAAAAAGGTATTAGGGAAAAAAAGAAATACTTTTTGAGGCCCACAACACCCAGAGTTCTAGGATCATGTCTAGGAGTTACCAATGTCTCCTCCTTTATGTGACTACCTTTGTTTTTTTAGATGGGTTTGGTAAGCTGGAAAAGTTTCTGTGGACTGCTGAACTTCTAAGACTTGCCTGCTTTTACACTGGGAAACAAAAAACAGAGAAAGACAGGGCCTTCCTTTTCTTAGTAGTAAATGCTTGCTGAAAGCCGAGAGGGAGAAAGGCTGGTAAAGAACAGAAGGATTTATACACCTGTCCAGAGGACTTCAGACTGATAATGGGACATGCTCTCAGGCTCCCGGCCAACTGGCAACACGAGAGGGGTGGCTCCCGAACCCCAGCCTGAATCTATTCTAGGACAGTCCCTGCCCAGCAGGCTCATGGAGTCCCACCTTTCCTCCCTCATGGGACCCTGGGGGCAACTGTGGCCAGTGAGCCAGAGTAGGGCTGTAGTGGCTTTCAGGGCCTCTGGGCCCTCAACTCTGGGATAGTGCAATCAGATGCCAAATGACCCGTACAAAACTCCAAGCGACTTTGATTCCAGATAAGGAACATGCTGTATTCTGGACAGGTGGGAGAACACATGAAAGAAACATCCATCTAAGAATCTTAACAGAGCTTTAGGGAAGGCTCCCCAGCACTAAGCAAGTAACTGGCCCACAGCAGAATGAAAGGGTGAGTGTACCTGGAGAGAGGTTTTTCTAGATAGCTGAGACTGATTCCAAGGATCTGAATTTCTTCCCACCTAGTTCATGGAAAGCCCACAAAATGTATTAGACATGTATGTTTCAGAGAATATTCTGGAATTTAGCCTTTCATGATGTCCCAGGGTCACAATTACACAGCTGCTGCGCAGTCCAAGAGTTCTTTCCAGGGTCCTACAAGGCCCAGCAACAAATCAGAGGAAGCCTTCTATAACATGCAGGCCCTTAGCTGTCTCCTCCTACCTTCACTTGCTGCTGAGACACAGGCAGAAAACCTTTCTCCACAAGTTTTCTTTCAGGCATCATCAGAATTTGGAGAGACAGAGTTGACAAAGCAGTCTCTAGCTGTCCTGAGATGGTGTCACATATCCTGTCAGCCGGAGGGTGGATTTCAGAAAAGTAATGGGTGCTCCAGAGACATAACTGTCCAACCTCTCATTATGTTCATTTTCTCAATAAATATTTGAGTGGCCCCTATGTTCTAGGAAACAGAGATTCTGCAGTTAAGACAGGTATGGACTGCCATCAGGAAACACACATTCAAGTGGGGGATTTCAGTTAGGGTTAAAGTAATGGCTGAGGATGGAAACTACTTAGGGAAACCCAGAGAAGGCTAAATGACCATTTACAGGTGGCAATTTACAGGTGACAACACAAAGATCTGAGGAATCTGACCTGTGATCAGAAAGGCCTTAAGAGCATGTTCTAAAGGCAGAAAGGCCAGGGTGGCTGAAGCAGCACAGTATAAGGCAGCAGGAGGGGGAAGAAGGTCGGAAACAGAGAGGGCCAGGCCATGGGCCCAAGATCATTTACAGTATGAGGTCAAGTTGCAGTTTTATTCTAAGAATAATGGGAAAGCACAGGAGATGGGCTGAGAAATGACAGAATCGGAATTATGATTTTAAGAGACTACTCACATACTGTAAGCACTGGAGGCCCACCATGGCCAATCTTGCTTTTAAACCATGTTGATACAACAATATTCTGGACCCAGACTCTGACACTTATTAACTGTGCAACTTTGGGCAAATTATGTCCTCTACATGCCTCAATTTCCTTTTATGCAAAATGGAGATACACATGAATATCTCATAATTATTGTTTTGCAGTTTTAAGGGCAAAGGCAAAACAAAACAAAAAGGTATCAAGTGTCTAAAGTCATAATAATACAAGCACTTAGGCCCAAGCGGCCTCTAACATATCCATCTTTACACACTCTGTCTCTCTCTGAAAGAGGAAATGGACAGTTGGTACAGCTTTGTTCACAAAGTAAAAAGTGTCCTTCCTTTTCCTTTTTGGAAGCTGCTACTAAGGGTGAGGGAAGTAAAATGTAAACTTGAGTTTAACATACCACACAGCAGGACATTGCTTCTAAAAGATAAAGATAATCTTCTCTTTGCTAGAAGAGGTTTTCCTTTTCTCCATGAAAAATAGCTCTGTGGCTCCAGTTATTCATGCTGAACATCTGAGCACCGTGACAGAGTCCCACATGCCTGATTGTTCATCTTCTAACAGCTGCGGACAGAATCTAATGAACTCCTAATGATCTAAGAGGCTTCCAGCCTGCCAGGCATCCTCTGTCACAGAACATAACGTAGTTTTGTGTATAATCAGAAAGCCCAGCTTCCCTCTTCCAAGTAGGGGGTGGGGTGAATATTTCAATTTCTTTCACAATGTCAAAACTACACTTTATATTTCTAGATTTCCTTCACTGGGATTTTACATGACCGGACATTCGTGATTTTCCTACCTGGAATTTTCTAGGGACAAATCACAATTTAAAATCAAGCCCTTACATTACTAACAAAGGTTAGGATGGATGCCAAGGCACTCGTCCAACTAACTCATTTTCCGAACTTACTGGATAGGAAGGAAACAAGAAATATTCCTGGCTGATTCCCAGGTGCTCCCACTGCCGCCACCCCACCTCACTTTATTCTCATGAGAGATGAAAGCCACCCATACCCATGGGACTTGGCAGGCCCGCCAGAATCCTCCTGCCTTCAAGGGAGCATTTCTACAAGTTCATCCCAAAGCTAGTCCCCCTTCAAAGAACTACACTATATTAGGACACAATTCTAAGAGAAAAAGTTGTCGCAGTGGTATGTATTAAATGACAAGGCAGATTAAACAGAAAATACAAAGAAAAAGCCATCTCAAATACAGGCAAGCAGGAGCTACTTATTACACAGTTGAATATAATTAAATGTAATAAGCCATTATTATATACTGGGTTCTACTGTGCAAGCAAGGGAATAAGACACACCCCTGGACAGATAAAATGTGGCCCTGACCTACAAAATTATTGACAATACAGTTGAAACAAGTAGACAAATGGACACAGTATAAGGCAAAAAACATGGTCTGGCAAAAGTGATGGTGTGTTCCAACTGCTACCGAAGCACCAGCCTTCACACAAGTGTTCTCAATTGGGGAAAATCAGCCCAGGCTTTGCAGCAGTCACAGCACTTTGGCTGAAACTTCAACCGTGTAAAGGAATTTGACAAGGCCAAGAGGGGCCAGCCACGTAAAGCAAATGGAATGGAGGCGGGAGAGATACCAAGACAGCATGGCCCAGTTTGGAGGGGACTATGGTGGAAGAAAAGCAAAGAACAGCATGTTAGGGACAAAAATATTATCAGGCTTTGAACATTATGCCCTGGTATCCAAGCCTTCTTCTGCAGGCAGCAGAGAACTCAAGGCTTCTGAGCAAGTAGGGACCTAACAGCTGTGTGTTTTAGAAAGCTTGCTTGGCCCAGAGAGGGAGACTATTCTGAAGGCTCCTTCCACAGGCTAAGGAAGGGAAAAGTGGTGTCTGATACCTGTCTGATACAACAAAAAAGAAAGCAAAAGGAAATGAAGCCACTTCAGGTAAAATAACTGCTGACGTTTTCTTTGCGCTTTTCTGCTACTTTCAAGCAAGCTCATATTCTTAAATATGGAGGGAAAATACAAAAAGAATTTTTGTATACTAAAATGTATTGACAACTGGATTGCATGTGTTGGGGGGTGGGGGGCACGTAAGGCATTTGAGACATAAGGAGTTAAGAATTAGCCCCAGACCAGGGTACCTCAGTCAGTTAGGCATATGCCTTCTGTTCAGGTCATGATCTCAGGGTCCTGGGATAGAGCCCCACATTGGGCTTCCTTTTCAGCGAGAGTCTCCCTCTCTCTCTCTCTCTCTCTCTGCTCCTCCCTGCCACCTCCACAACTCCCCCCCCAACCCCATGCACATAATGCTCATGCTCTCTCTCTCTCTCTCAAATAAATAAAATTTTAAAAAAAGAAAAAAAAAAAGAGTTAGCCCCAGATCTCCACTGGTGGTGTCTGGTCACACCTCCAACCCGAACAGGAGCAGAGGAAGAAAGGAAGCCGCCCTGTAAGGTCTCTCCACCATCTTCTTCCAATTAATTATAAGAGGAAAAAGGAATGCTAAAGATATTAAATAAAGTACTATACAGTGCTCAAGAAAACATGCTTTTCTAAGCACAGAACCAATGTACACAAAGGACAGTGTAAATAAAGTGAAAATGGGATATTGGTTATCAAACAGTTTTCAAGTATGTGTTAATTAAGTCATTTTTAAACTGTGCTTGAAATGCAAGAATGCATATGCAATAAATGAGTCGTCTACTCTTTAAAGTATCTATTAAGATAATATTATTGTACTATGTAGTACAAAATTATCATGGTCCATATTACTACATTCACGAGAATCAAAAGGAAAGATTCCTTGTTCATACATTCGTATTTCTTCTTAACCTATGAATTAATTCTCTCATATTAAGGGTGATGTTTATCCCTACTACCCTGTCATCACAAATCTGAAATGCTAGATGAAAAAACTTTTCAGTTTCTAAGCAAAGAATACACATAAATGAGTACAAATAAAACTAGATAAACCTGGGGCGCCTGGATGGCTCAGTGGTTTAAAGCCTCTGCCTTCGGTTCAGGTCATGATCCCAGGGTCCTGGGATTGAGCCCCGCATCAGGCTCTCTGCTCGGCGGGGACCCTGCTTCCTCCTCTCTTTCTCTGCCTGCCTCTCTGCCTGCTTGTGATCTCTGTCTGTCAAAAAAATAATTTAAAAAAAAAAAAACCTTAAAAAAAAAAACTAGATAAACCTGAGTCGGTTGTTGGGCTGACGCAGTATCTTGGTTACACTGCAGCACGGTTTAGCAAAATGGAACCATTTTTGGGAAACTGGACATTTGTACAAGGGATCTCTATACTCTTTCTTACATGAATCTACAATTATCTCAATTTTTAAAACAGGAATCCTTTTAAGGAAAACAAAGACAAAAACCAAAAAAAGGGGCAACACTATCCTGTGAAACCCTACTTATTCCGCCACACCATAGTCTGACAACAAAAACCAGAAGTTCTAGAGCTAAGTGCTTATAAGCAAAAACACAGAAATACTCAGATTCTAAATCTCAAGTGACCACAAATTAAAAGGAAAAAAATAAGAGGAAAAGAGCCAATAACAGCACCTACATACAGTAGGTGCCTTTACTGACGTACCCTTACTGCTCTCCATTGCACAAACAGGGAAGCCAAGGCTCAGAGGTCAAGCCATCTGCTCCAGTCTGCACACCAGAGTAGCTGAGCAAAATCACATGTTCACAACTCAGCATAAAAATGCCAAAGGAAAAAGTCTTCCCACTTCCATAGGAGAAGGAGAAGGGAGGAAAGAAAAAGGAAAGCAGAAGGTTAAATGCACCCAAACTGGTGTTATTCACACTGTTATCTCAGCAGTATCAAGATGAGTACATCAAGGTTCATGACCTACTGAGCAGCTTCATGTCCTGAGCTATGGAGAAGACACAGTTAAAACCCTGCCCAACCCCAGAAGGTGCAAACTCCATACAACAAAAAAACAACCCATACTACTAGAGAACATAACACAAGCCAAGGAATGCCAGAGGCCCTGACAGACAGGTCTCTCAATGGCAAGGTATTACGCAATCTAGCTTTCACTTCCCTTATCCTCATTGACTACTGAAAAAAATCATGTAACACCATGGAGAGGAAAAGTTAAGAGTTTTTTTTCACTCATTAGACAAATTTTATTGAACAAAAAGTATGTGCCGAGGTGTCACAAGAAAAATCACACATACAAAAAAAAAACACACAAAAAAACAAACAAAAAAAAACCATGCAGGCACCATCTAAGACAGACGTTAATCACATCATCACAATGAAATTAAGCCGTGGTAAATGCTACAAGGGAAAGCTCTGAAGGCATATAAAACCAAGATCTGTTCTAGTCTGCAGGTCAAGAAGATTCGATGAGAGACCAAAACTGTGGAACATAATAATGTAAGTAAGCAGAACTTCAATTCTGAAATGGAAAAAAAGAGCTGTAAAATACAGAAAATTAGCTCTAAAACACAAATAAAACTTTGACTATCGTGCAAGAGCAGAAGAGAGATGACAAAAAAAGAAACAGTGCAACAGCGCTGGGCCACATACTAAATCCACTCTTCTTTATCAAAATGCATGACCCAAGTATACTTTGCCTCATCTACAAAATCTATTAGTCTAAGCATGGTCCAATACCCACCATTACTTTGACTTGTATTGCTCAAGGCAACAGAGAGGAAAGCCATAGGAAGATGGGACTCCATAATGCATCAAAAAGTCAACTCACAGAAAGTGACAGCAACTCTTAGAAAACCACTGGGGAAACACTAACAGTTGTTAAGACAGAGAAAATGGGGCTTTCCTATAGTTCCAGAGAGTATTTCTCAACTGAGTTCTTTTGTTTTATTGGGGATGGGGGTGAGGGGATGGGGGGGGCAGGATGCAGAACCTCTAGCAGGGACAGAGCTAAGGTATTTGACCCCAAACAAAACACAGTCCCTGCCCTCCAGACGCTCATAGTCTAGTGGGGAGGCCACGTGAGAACAGGTAACTTTCAATAGAGCGTGAAACCAGATAAAAGACTTTCTTGTTTTGAAGTCTGACAAGATGTTTTGAAGTCTGGACAATTCCTGCCTAGACACGGAATTAGCCATTTTCTCTAAAGTACTCCAATTCACTTTACTGGAAACCTCCCCTTTACAATGGGCTCTGTGCCCTCTTGACACCGAAAGGCCTCCTACGGGCCAAGTAGGGAACATCAAGAAGATGTGCAAACAAAATAAACAAACATGTTTAAATTCATTAGTTATACTAATACTAAAAGGACCCTCTTTGGTCACCTTTAGAGGCTGGTAGGCACCAACTCCTGTTCTGAAAATTGATAAATCGAAGGAAAGAATAAAGCACTCAAACTGCCTTTCCTACATGGATTATAGTTCAGACTAAGCAACTAGTTGATTAGTCAAAGCTCTTCTTTATAGAACTACAGCCGGGACACCTAGGCGGCTCAGTTGATTAAACGTCTGCCTTCGGCTCAAGTCAGGATCCCAAGGTCCTGGGATCAAGTCTGGAATCGGGATCCTTGCTCAGCGGGAATCCTGCTTCTCCCAGCCTTTCTCCCTGCTTGTGCTCTCACTCTCTCCCAAGCTCTCTCTCTCTCTCTCTGATAAATAAATAAATTCCTTTAAAAAAAAAATTACACCTAATAAATAATAGAATTAAGGGAGAATTAGAAAACTGTCCTATTGCTAGCTAATAAAATAATCTAGGCAGTAATCATCAATTGCTACTAAAACCTTTAAATGAAACATCTCATAACAGAAGGATCAGTGAGGATACCTGAACCCACTGCCATCTATCTGAGCATCACCAAAAAGTGGGACAAACAGACGATTTTACTAATGTGATGAGGATGGATGAACATACCACCTAAGAAGTAGGAGTTACAAAAAGAAAAACTGAAGCTAACAGAGCCTCTAGATCAGACTGAACTACCAGCTTTCAGGAAAAAGAACATGATAGATAACACAATGACATAAGAAATGCAATCATTTAAATTCAGAATAAGGGAGAGTCTACAGGACAAATAATACCATTCCTTCATCAAATAAACTACATGGGAAAAAAGTTGGTTGGGTAGAAACCATTGTCAATTTTAAAAGAAACTTAAACGCAACACGCTGACAGCATTTGAATACAGCTTTAAACAAATCATCTGTAAAAAAGGTATTTTTGAAGTAACTGAGGATAACTGAACATATGGTAGTTATTAGATGATATTAAGGCATTTGGGGTAACTTTGTTGGGTGGGATAACGGTATTGTAGCTATTTTTTTAAGTCCTTATTTATCCGAGATACATACTGAAATCTTTACAGGTAAAACGATATGACATGTGAAGCATGCTTTCAAATGCTCCAGGAGTGGGGGAAAGAGTGGAGAGAGAACAGATGAATAAGACTGGTAGAATGCTACTACTTGTTGAAACTGGATGATGGGTACAAGGGAACTCACTGTTTCATTCTCTTTAGTTTTACGTATATTTGAAAAACTTCCATGTAAAAGGTTAGAAATTTAAATACAAAACATATATGGATAATCATCACACTACTAAGTGGCAAAAAATTTGCAAACAATAACTATATTGTACACCTGAAACTAGTATTACACCACATATTAGCTGAAACTTTAAAAAATATTTTATTTATTTATTTATTTGTCAGAGAGTGAGAGCATGCACAAGCAGGCCAGGCAGAGGCAGAGAGAGAAACAGGTTCCCCACTGAGCAAGGAGCCCGATGCGGGACTCGAAGTCAGGACCACAGGATCATGACCAGAGCCAAAGGCAGTGGCTCAAGCCACTGAGCCACTCAGGGGTCCAATTAACTGGAACTTTTTAAAAAAAGATTTTATTTATTCATTTATTCACTCACTTATTTATTTATTTATTTCACGGAGAGGGAGACACAGGCTCCCCGCCAAGCAGGGAGCCCAACAGGGACTGGATCCCAGCACCCAGGATCACGACTGAGCTCAAAGCAGACGCTCAACTGACTGAGCCACCCAGGCGCCCCACTAACAAGAATTTTTTAAAAACTTAAAAATTTTTTTGCAAACAGCCTAAATTTCAATTAAGAACAAATTAGGTAAATCACAACACACATTAAAAAGGAATATCATAGTGTCATAGAAATGACCATATTTTAACAACAAATATTCTACTGAGAGAGGATTTCAAGTACTTCCATTTTAACCTCAACCTTTCAAATTAAGTTCTTTCCAGCTTATGTCTGAACTCAGGAAAAAACCCTGCTTTCAGGCAACCATTCCCCTCCAAGAACCTAAACCACACCCTCAAGCCATAGCGACCGCCCTGAGCCAGCAAGACCCCCATGACTGACCCCAAGACCGTGAGACCTGACCTGTCTGCCCACAGGCAGGTACTCACAGGCCTTTGCCTCCGTTTCCTTCTATAAACCTAGAAGTATCTTAAGCACTTTGGAGACAATCTTTTGAGATGACATTGGTCCACTGGTCTTCCTGGTGTCGGCCTCTCTGAAATCAATCCCTTTCTTGTTTCACCAACACTTGTCCCTCGGCCTTTAGATTTTGCTCGCGGTGAGTGACCAAACCTGGTCTGTTTGGAATCCCCAGACACAGGTGCTCTTGCACCCCAGTGCCCAGACAATAGGACTAATTTTTTTTTTTTTTTAACTTTGAGTAAAACAAAGTAACAACCAACAGGCTGTGGAACTGCAGGTGCACCGGAAGTGTAACGAGATGTATGCACACGGAACTGCCGGAAGGGTGCTGACCAGGTGTGGGCATCTCCAGCTGGTAATATATCAGGCAAGTTATTTTCCTTACTGTTCTTTGGGAACTTCTTATGAAGGCATTCACTCATATAATTTCAATTTCTCAAGAGGGAGGGAGTGATCAATGTTTGCTTTCAGTTTGACAAATTTAAAATGGGATTGAAAATATGGTTCTTATGGTAATCAAATGGCATATAATGTTTAAAGCAATTATCAAAAAATCAAGCATACAACCAGACGTGCAAAATATGCTAGAGCTCTTCTTCTTCTTTTTTTTTTTTTTTTAATTTTAAAACTCATAAGTGACTGACTGAACCTCGGTGGTTCAGTCAGTTAAGCATCCAACTCCTGATTTCAGCCCAAGTCATGGGATCAAGCCCCACATCAGGCTCCAATCTCCGTGCAGAATCTGCTTAGGATTCTCTCTCCCTCTCCCTCTCTTTCTCTCTTCTCTCCCTCTGTACCCCCCACACTTGAGTTCTTGCAACACAAATGCGTGCTCTCTCTCTTTCTCTTTCTCCTATTAATTAATTAATTAATTAGGGCACCTGGGTGGCTCAGTCAGTTCAGCATCTGCCTTCAGCTCAGGTTGTGATCCCAGAGTCCTGGGATCGAGTTCTGCATTGGTCTTCCCTGCTCAGTGGGGGTCTGTATCTCCCTCTCACTCTACTCCTCCCCCATGGTCATGCTCTCTCTCACCTTCTCTGTCTCAAATAAATAAAATCTTTTTTAAAAATTTTAATTAGTTAATTAATTAAAAATCTTTTTAAAACAATCTTAAGAAAGCAATTGCTTCTTGAAACAAGCAAAAATCCCTTATCTTGTGAGCTTTTATAAAAGCCCATGTACTTTCCTTCTCTTCCCCCTTGTTGTTATTTGTTGACATCTAACATGTTTGCTTCATTTTGAAGTTTAAAACAGAATTCAGTCTACGCTACTACACCCCCATAGTGTTCCTTTCCAAACAAATCTTTTGTTAAGTACACTCTTATTCATGTCCTTAGACTGTTTTTTCATAATAACATTTTAGATGTGACCCATCACTTTAATCACAGGGCGTTTTTTATTCTCATGACAAATGCCTGTGAAAATTCAACATTCACCCAGGATTAGGCATCTCTGTAATTTACTATTAAGAGGACTGAAGAGGCTGGTGGGATGTGTGTGGGACTTCTTCACATATGGAATCCATTCTCCTCTTTTCCTTTTTTAAAAATTAGGGTACCATACACACACCGTGGAAATTGTACCTTTAAACTGAAGTGTCCAATTCAGTATTTTCCAGTATATGCAAAACTGTGCATATATCACTGCTACCTAATTCCAGAACATCTTCATCACCCCACAAAGAATCTCATTACCCATTAGCAGTCTCTCTCCAAGTCCCCCCTCCTCTCTCCTCCATCCCTGACAGCCACTAATGCAATTATAATTCTTACTAAGGCTGTTTTCTTAGTGAAAATAATAGGAAGATGCAATACATTCCTTCATAAATCAAAAGATCTTCATTCTATGCAGTTTGCAATTTATTAAGAACATGCTTCAACTCCACACACACCATCATTATGCATCAGAGAAGGTAAATAAGCATTTTCTTCTTGAATCAATCCTCCTTCTATTATGAAGCAGAAATCAAATCAAACAGCCAGAACCGGCTTACTCCGACTGCATTGCTAATCAAGTCTGAACATTTGGCCGCGCCATATTTCACAATCTCCTTTCTCAAAATTGAAGCAAAAAAAAAAAAAAAAAAAAAAAAACCATCTAGCAATTACCACAAAAAGATAAACTAAATGTAAAAAAAAAAAAAAAAATAAGCAGTAAGTCATTAAGATAAGCTAAATTTATATCGATGTTTGCTCATTTAGCTGGCAAAAACTTCTCAAAACAGTTCATGTATTAAATGCAGCAACAGATTTTCATATCTTTTTAGAACAACCATAGCACATTTATGGGGTAAAGTGGGGCTGCAGCAGTTGAACATGTTTAGCGGATTCTCAATCCCAACTGCAGTATTGCTGGGGTATAACATTTTTAATTTTTGTTTTTTTGTAGACACCATGCCCAGCGTGGAACGCAGTGCAGGGCTTGAACTCACAACTCCCCTGAGCTGAGATCAAGAGCCAGTCGCCCAACCAAAAGAGCCACTTAGCCCCTGTGGTGTCACATATTTTTTAAATAGAAGTTACTTTTGTTCCTACCTTAATTCCAAGAGAAAAGTGAAGGAATCACTGTAAGTTACAAAGACATTGCTTTCTGCAGCAAATCAAATCTGTTTATTTTTTCATGTGACAATATAGATAATCTCATCCCTATAATATCCTGACCAGTACCTTCTCGAAAGCAGCTGTGTTAGAAAAGTTTTAAATTCCTGCTTATAAAAACAGGATATGCCTACTATGGGAAATTTAGAAAATACAAAAACGTAGAGAGAAAACCTATCATCTCTAATTTCATCATAAAGATGAATATTTATTTCTTTTTAGATGTTAACATTTTCATAGCTCTTTCCAGATCATTTTTTCTATACGTTTGTACATAGCTGAGATCTTGCCTTTTCATTTTACATTTTTCCATCAGGATTTCCCCATGTCACCAAAACTCTTTATAACTATGCTTGCTGCAACGTACACCAAATTCTGGATAAATGTGAGGAACTATTTACACACATGTATTAAATTCTCCTAATGCTGGGCATCTGAGATTTTCCCAGTTTGAAAGCCACTATTTCTAGTTTCAAGCGATATTCTTTTAATCAACAGACATACATTTCTTTCATGGACACACATCACATGCACAGAGGCCACACATTTCGGCTTGGTTATTTTCAAGCAATTATGATACAGAGTCACTGCCAAAAGCCCTATTCCTGTCTGAGAAAAAAATATCATCCATATCATTAGGACTCTGGAATGAACAAACAATGGGGCATAAACTCTTTAAACCATTTAGAAATGAAAGGCCATGCCCTCAATCAGTCAAAAAGCATTCTCTCCTACTCTAAACTCCCAATCAGACCCCTCTCCTGACCTTTAATACCAAGAATGTGAGAAAGGAAGATTAATTTTGTTGGCCTGGATGTCACTTTCGCAATGCCTATCTTACATAGCTGACCTTGACTTTCCACTTTAGACTCTCTTCTCGGGCAGACCAGCATCTCATAAAGGTGACCTCAAAGCAAAGGATCCACTCCAGAAGAAGGCTGCTGTAGCTCCAGGACAGCCCCAGCCAAGCCTTTAGGACAGCAGGTCGGGCTGTAAAGTAGAACCAAAGATTTCCAGGGCCCATTACTTACCCAGCCAATAAATATAAGCAGAAACTCCAATTCTTTGTCTCAGTCCAAACGATTATTACTTTTTAAAACTGACATAAAATAAACTCTGCCGAAAACTTTCAGAGAGTCCAAAACAAATATTAAAACAAAAGCAGCCAAAAAGGAATATGAATTTGATCCTGAATACCCCTCATTTAAAACATAAGACTGCTTACTGACTTTACCTTATCTGCTGTTCCACTCTACCCAGCTAGTTCCTTCTGCTCTCTCGTACTATTAAATAGTGCCCAGAAACGCTTCTCTCCCTCCCAAGAGACCTTTTTGTTCTTGGTAAGAAATAAGTGTTTTCTTTCTGGGTTGTGGGTAATCAAAATTGTTCTGGCTATTGGAACAGATTGCTAGTCTACTTAAAATCTTTATTTTGTGTTCTTTTTATTCACCTGGACACCAAGCCAGTTCCCATCCACTACGATGAGAGGTTATTCTTCCAAGCATCCGCTAAGCTTTTTTTTTTTTTTTTAAGTTTTTTTTTTTTTTAAGATTTTATTTATTTGTCAGAGAGAGAGCGCGAGCGAAAGTGAGCACAGGCAGACAGAGTGGAAGGCAGAGTCAGAGGGAGAAGCAGGCTCCCTGCGGAGCAAGGAGCCCGATGTGGGACTCGATCCCAGGACGCTGGGATCATGACCTGAGCCGAAGGCAGCTGCTTAACCAACTGAGCCACCCAGGCGTCCCTCCGCTAACCTTTTTTAATTCCTTCCACTGAAAATTTAAACTCAGCACCCACTACTATTAGCTCAGCAGGAAATCCAAGACTTGTTTTATTTTTCTTACCATACCCCATAAACAATGTGAATACAGAGCAAAGTTAATTAAACAAATCAGCCACAGGCTGAATGGCTATTTAAAAGCCTTGATGTTCTGCAGACTTCCACTCAAACTCTAGTCAAAAGCTGACCATGTACATGCCTAGTGGATATTACTTCACCTGGAGGAGTCTCAGAGCTAGCTAACCTCTGGGAAGTGGGGTAAGATTTAAGAATAATGCATATAAAAACTTACTATTCCTTCTATCACACACCAGGATAAAAATATCAGGTGGCAATCTTAATGACACTCAGACCGATCCTTTTCCACAATCTCCACCAGCATTTATTCCTTTTGGCAAAATATGCAAAGCAAACACTTCTAATTCACTTTGGACTTCACTCACGCAAAATCACCTTCCTCTTTTCTCAGTGACCACCGAGAGTCCACGGGGGCTAGTATCATCCCACCCAAACCCTTCCCTGTTCCTGCTGGTGTGTATACTCTTCTGTTCCTCACTGTGATTGGTTAGATCAGTTTCATGCTTGTTTGAGGGCAGTTTCTCCCAAGACCGGAAACTCTTTACGGCATTCCATGACTCACTGACACAGCTAGTCAAACCGCATACACAATGACTCGAAACTTCTCCCTCACCACGGCCTGGTAGAGAACCAACCATCTGAAGACACACACTCTAACCTGTGGTTTTGCTGGGAGGGAGGTGGATAAATGCCCCCAAAGTGAATTAGATATGCCCCACTAGAAACGACTGCTTACTTCCAAAATAGTTTTTAAAAACAAAGAAAGAGGGCACCTGGATGGCTCAGTGGTTAAGTGTCTGCCTTCGGCTCAGGTCATGATCCCAGGGTTCTGGGATCAAGTCCCACACCGTATCAGGCTCCTTGCTCAGCAGGAGGCCTGCTTCTCCCTCTCCCACTCCACCTGCTTGTGTTCTCCTTCCTGCTGTGTCTCTCTCTGTCAAATAAATAAATAAAATCTGAAAGAAAGAAAGAGCGTGAGAAAGAAAGAAAAGAAAAGAGAAGGAAGGGAGATAAAGAGGGAGGGAGGGAGGGAAAGAAAGAAGGAAGGAAGGAAAAAATAGGGTGCATAGCCCATAATCCATTTTAATACACATTTGAATGCAAGGACAGACCTGGACCAATGAACTTTTACCCACTACCCTGCAAAGACACGCAGCCAATGCTCCCTCAGCTACAGTCTTCTGGAATGAAGCTGCTCTGCAATCCCATTGATTCCTCTGTGGCCTCTCTTTTTGCCACTGTCTGATTGTTCTGGGACAAGTTAAATCCATGACAGGTAACCAAAGGCAGGCAGTGACAGCGCTGGATCCATCACAAAGAAATGAAGAAAGAATAGCACATGGGATGCTATACAGTAATCATAAAGCTACCAAGTCTATAGTACTATGTGTCAAGCACTGACTGTGTATAAACCCACATGAGAACAATATTGTCCCCACTTTATAGATGAGAAACTGAGACCAATGGAGGTTAAGTAACTCCCTCATCATCATTCAGCTAATGAGAGGAATTCTAACCCAAGCAGTCTGTCCCCAGATTCCAGGCTCTCAACTTTTCCATATAAATTATCTATTATTTTACACAGCTGGAGCCACTCCCCTGAAGAAAATGGGGTAAAGAAGAGTATCCCTAGGAACTGATAAGCAGAAGCCCCAACATTACCAAGGACTTCCTAAACATCTCCCAGCTTGGGAGCATTTGCCAGCAAGTTAGAATAGCCAGAGGTAGGCCATGATGTCAGCAGATATGAAAGCAAGTGGCAAAGTAAGATTCTAGAACACAACTCCACAGAGACTAAGCACATTAGCTCTCCTTTGTCAGTGTTCCCATTTCCAGAACGGCATCCCCTGCCCTAACAGGATGTACCTAGTTTTGGAGATGGCAAAAGAAACAGATCAATTTTCCTCAAAGAAAGGAATCCAGATCTCATTCTATAAAAATAAATCCTTCCACCAAGGCACTGGAAGCTTCTCTGCAGAGCACAGAAACAAATAACAAGTTCAAGATGGCTTTCTGTTTCCACCACCTTCAACCTGATCACTCCACTTCCTCCTATATCAAGGATAACAGTCTTGGGCAGGAAGTACACAGATGTGCAGTCAACACAAATAAAGCTGACCTGTGTAAAGAACGAGCCCTTTCAAGTGCACTACAGTATTCTTAAAAAAGAAAAAAATAACGTCCATTGTATTACATATATTTACATAAGCAGCAAGTACACATTCCCTTATAATGTTTCCCCTTCCCCTTAAAAATACTCTATTAGTAGTCTGGCACATGTCATACCAGATTTTTTCCTGGAAGTCTAACACCAAAATGCCCCTGTTTTTATGGTATAATACCATCCTTTCTGTATTTTAAAAATGTGAAGTCTGAATTATTTATGTATTAAAGTCCATAGAGAGAGTGTAAATGTTAAAGCAGCATATAATTCTCTATGTACATCAATATATAAATGATGCACATGAATAAGGTTGTTTTGAACTAAAGCAGGCTTAATAAGCATTAGGAGGGAAAAAGCCCATCTCTTGTCAGCTGTCCTCAGTGTGTGCCCATGTTTCCACTGTGCCCATATCCACCTGTGCTTTGGGGCCCTGTGAGTTTGAATCCTCCTCATTCATTTTACATGAAGAGCTGCAGAGTGAAGCAACAGAGGTGCAAACACAGTCAGTCATGGATGGCCCCTTGGGGCTGGGCTGGGAGCACACAGCACAGCTAGTCCCCAGGCAGTCCTTACTGTGAAGAGCACCTGCTCTGAATGTACTTCTCCCAAAGCGGCATCACTGGGCAAGAAGGCTAATTCTAGCTAAAATAAGTTATCTTGGAGGAGGAAAGGTCTGGTCCTAAGAGAACAGATCTGGACCTGAAGGGAAAAGAGGGGAGCAGGGGATCTAGCCCCTGAGACCAAGAAAGTGTCCCGGATCCAGCAGAGGGCTGGAAATCAGGCCTAGAGCTTTCTCATCCTATTTCCTAATCCCCTTACCATATTCCCCTCTTAATATCTACAATGACTTCCCTTCCATCTTAAATTGAAAATGACTTCGGAGCTCTAACAGAAGTAAATGTCCCAATCTTGTTCTCAGGAAAATGTAAGTGATGAATTAACAGAAGAGGCTCAACTTCACTCGCTTTAAGTCCCATTTCCTTAGTCACTACGAGATACCCCAGGGAGGGTCTCAAACAGTACAGACAGATGGTAAGTGCACATGTAAAATGTAAAGCAGCATATAACTACGTATATCAGACATAAATGATTCAGATTTCAGATTTTTAAAATATAGGAAGAACGGCATAAGACCCATAATGACCCTGGAATTTTGGTGCTGTGATTCCAAAAACCATAGTGACAACCACAAAGGGTAAGTGCTCAGTTTAAAGGGGATGGGACAGATGGAAAAGCTCTCACTTGAAGACACAGCTAACAGTCCGAATAACACAGAGTCATCAGAGAGAAAAGAAGCCAAGTGGGGTCCACACACAGAACTATGCCAAGTGCTGTAGAACAGGGCACATTCAGGCTGTTCAGGGCGCTCACGCCTAACCACAGGAAGCAGAAGGCTCAACAGTGTGCCTAAATTCAAACAAATAGCAAAGAGACGGGTGCCTTGGGTGGCTCAGCCAGTTAAGCATCTGCTCTCAGTTCAGGTCATGAACCCGGAGTCCTAGGATTGAGTCCCACATCGGGCTCCCTGCTCAGTGGGGAGTCTGCTTCTCCTTCTGCCTCTCATCCCACTCGTACTCTCTCTCTCTCTCTCTCTGTTTTGCTCTCTCTCTCTCTCTAATAAATATTTTTTTTAATGGTAAAAAGAATTGTGAGACAATCCGGGGCCTCTGAGGGGCACCTGGGTGGCTCAGTTGGTTAAGCATTTGATCTCGGCTCAAGTCAAAATCTCAGGGTCACGAGATCAAGCCCCACACAGAGTATGCTCATGATTCTCTCTCTCCCTTTCCCTCTGCTCCTCCCCTATCCCAATCAGGCTTACAAGCTCCAACTCTCTCTCAAGATAAAAACAATACAAAACAGGCGCCTCTGATCCCAATGTCTGAGCCTCCCGCAGAGCCCGGCAGCCTCCCAAGCAATCTAATAAACAAACTTCTGAAAAAATTAATACTACCCCCAGTGGTTGCACATCAAGGCCACTTGCCCCCAGCCAAGCTTCTTTCCTTTAGGGCAACCCATCCTCCTTACTCCATCCCTTGACAAGAAGTTTGCCGAGTAGGAGGCCATCATTTTCTTACACTGCCACAACTCCCCGGCCACAAGGAGCAGGTCAAGGGTTTGGGGCTGTGCTGGGCTTTGTGGTTGTAATCCAAGCCAGGGAAAGAGAGGCTCCTTCCTCTAGTGGTGAAGCTGCAAGATGTGAGCCAGGCCCACAGCAGACATGAGTGCAACACAGAAGAGAAGCCACTGGCCATAGAGAAGCAGAGACCTCCCCAACCTGAGTCCCCAACACTGTCCCCATGGTAATCTCAGCCCCCACCCTGGTCAGTGATCCGCCTGAGTACTGCCCTTTTCAGCTTAAACTGGTTTGAACTCAATTCCCGTTCAATACAAAGTCCATCTGACTCCCTTCCCATGGTCAGAAAGGCTAGTAACAGTTCTTTTCTTCACAGAGCTGTTTAAAAAAAAAAATCCTTAGAATCATAGGCAGAATCAAACAAGATCACACATCTATCCCTCACTGCCCAACAAAAACAAAATTACTACCTGCTTGGTGTTACTTAGCGTTTTCCGGCTTATTAGCCCAGTGAAGGTGAGCTCAGTTACAAGAGGTGTGAAAGCACTTGGGAAACGCAAAGGAACATTCTAAATAAATGGATTATGATGGGTTTTTTTTCTCTGAAAGCTCTCTGGGGAGATAAATCAATATTATTCTCATTCTGGGTAGAAAAAAAGAAAGCAAACAGGAAAAAAACAACAGATAGGGAGACCAATTTCTTTAATCTATCAAAGTGGACTTTGTCGAGGTGTCAGGATTTCGTCCTCTGAACTATGGCCATCTTCTCTGCACGTGTTTATTAATACTCCCAGACAGAACCTTTTCTCATCAACCTTTTGAAGGGGAAATGAGATTAACAAGAATAAAATTATTTACTTCACATCCTAAGATTGGCCCTTACCTGAAAGGTTAGAAACAGGACAGAGACTCTCCGGTGCTGCCCTAGCTACACTGCGATATCCTTTTCCCATGCAAAAGGAAGACTGTCCAAAGAACAGTAACACCCAGGGGTGGCAGAGACACATTCATGCGCCACTGAAGGTTGCAGAACTGGGCCCACTCCAGCCCAGCAATTCATGCGGAAAGGTTTTCAGAACTTCCTACAAACACACACACACACACACACACACACACACACACACCCCAGCATGAACATACATATGTTCAAGGATCCTCGCTGTCATGATGCTTACAACAAAAAAAACCTAGAAACTGCATAGGTGGTAGCAACCAACTATGGATAAAGAAATGATGGCTAACCATTCATAGAAAAGAATAATACACAGACATTGTATTAACTCATAAGTGATCTAATTTATTGACTTGAAAAAATGATCATGACATCCATTTAATGAAAAAAACTTCACAAAACAGCATCTGTAGGCTAAATAAAAGAAACTTGACACAAAACACACACACAAAGAACGTGTGTAGTATGATCTGCCTTACATAAATAAGTCTTTCCATTTTTTCTACCAATATAAACAATAAAATAGTGATGGCAAAAGACCAGGAGCGATTTTCAATTTTTTCATTATAACTTTATATTCAGAAGTTTCATTAGTTTGTTCTTGTTTGTACAATAAGCACATATCACTTTTATTATAGGAAAAACAAAATTATTTTTCAAAATAAGCATTTGCAAAAATGCTTCAATTAGGCAAGCTCAAGAGAAATGTTTGAAAAAGGATGTTCCCAAGTTATGTATGTAAATCACAAAGCAAAAAGACTTAAGACCCTCTGTGAAAGAAGTCAAAGACAGAAATTCTCCTAAATGTTCTTCCAAATTTTTTTTTTCCTTAAAAACGACTTCTCCAATTTAAAAACAGACATGCAGGGTGCCTGGGTGGCTCAGTGGGTTAAGGCCTCTGCCTTCGGCTCGGGTCATGGTCCTGGGGTCCTGGGATCAAGCCCCAAATCAGGCTCTCTGCTCAGCGGGGAGCCTGCTTCTTCCTCTCTCTCTCTACCTGCCTCTCTGCCTAATTGTGATCTCTGTCAAATAAATAAATAAGTAAATCTTTTAAAAAAATAAAAATAAAAACATACATGCATCATGCAGGAAAAGAACTTATCGTTTTTCACAAGGTTATTCACAGTCAATAAATTGTATCCTGAAGCCTGAAATCTTGAAGACTGCTCAAATTCATCCCAGTCCTCCCTACATCCAAACTAACGGCAGAAACCCCCATCCTGTCCTCCTCCCTAACAACTTACTCCAATTTGCTTCTCCCTACTTCCCTGTATCAGTTCACGCCACCTTCATTAGACAGAACCCTAACTCTTAAAGCAATCTTTAGCACCCAAAAGTCCTTCAGTAGCTCCCACTGCCCCTAAAGTGAGTCCCACCACCCCACCAGGCCCCTGTACCTGGGATATTGCTCAGTCTTACTAGTATAGACCAGCTTATCTCAGAACATGACCTCCATCAAGGTCACCTGCAACATGCTTCTTTGCTGAGCCAAGGGAACCATCTCTCTTCTCTCATACAAGAGTCCAAAAGGACACCTGGCTGGCTCAGTCAGTAGAACATCCGACTCTTGACCTCAGGGATCAATACATAGTAAAATATACTTTGTATGTGTGTATATATGTATTGTATGGTGTGTGTGTGTGTGTGTGTGTGTGTGTGTGTATACACATATGTGTATGGGTATTAACATATATAATATATATACATATATACATATATATGCATACGTGTGTGTGTGTGTGTGTGTATTTCCCCCGACAAAAGTCTTTAGAGAGAGATTCCTATCAGCCACAGAACCTGCCACAAAGCACTTCCTCCCCATCTATAATCCCATCTATGCCATTTTTCTCCTGAGTCCAAAGCTCAAGCTGGTGAATTCTGTCCACCAGGACAGTGCAGCAGGATAACCTAGATCTCACTCACTACTGTCTTGTTTCATCTGTTTTCTATGCTCTCCTTTTTTCCCCTACTGCAAAGTGCCCTCTATTATCCTACTAAATCCAGGAAGGCATCTTGTTATTATCTGCCTTTCAGTATTTCTTGAAAAATCGTTATAAAAACTTATAGCTTACCATCTTTCCATTTCTTCACCCCTCCACTGCTGCTAGCCCAAACCAAACTTTATCACGTTGTATGTGTTCTATGCTCACCAATTATTAAAATTTCCCTTAAATTTTTTATGACTGTAAATGGACTTAAATAAGACTAACTTGAAACATTTTTTTTCTTTCTTCATAGTAGTTCCTTTTGGAGATGACTATCAAAATACATACTAATTCTGGGGTGCCTGGGTGGCTCAGTCAGTTAAGCATCTATCTGCTTTCAGCTCAGGTCATGATCCTGGAGTGGTGGAACCAAGCCCCACATTGGGCTCCCTGTTCAGCAAGGCATCTGCTTCTCCCTCTCCCTCTGTTGCTCCCCCTGCTTTTGCTTGCTCGCTCTCTCTGTTTCTGTCAAATAAATAAATAAAATCTTTTTTTGAAAATGCTGATAAACAGACATAGAATAAACATTTTTAAACTATTTGGCGTCACCTAATAAATGAAGAAGGAAAGATGGAATCAGAAAACCACCCTTTGGCAGCCAACATAGAAATAATTATTTTAGACAAACTTCATCATTGGATGTGAAAATTGGTAGGTAAAAGTTACATGGTCTCAAAGTATCCCCCCACAGGATACCTATTCATTATAAAAGAAAAAAACCCAGCAACTTTCTGAAGCTACCTGGCAAAGACCTCTTTTACCAGGTAAGAGAACGACACCACACATCTCTGGATAGGATGTACAGAGTACACCTGCATGGTATTCCTGCCCAAAATGTGCCACCTCAATCTAATCTGGACAGTTAAGCAAGCTCAAATTGAAGAGCTTTACTAAATAAATGTCCTATGCTCTTCAAAAGTACTGAGAGAGACAAGGAAAGACTGAAGATCAGCTGCCCCAGATTTAAAGAGACTCTACAGATGAGAACCAAATGCAACTGTGATTCTGGATTGGATTGTGGACTAGAAGACTGTTTTTGTTCTTGCTGTAAAGAACATATGAGGACAAGAGGTGACATGTCAATAAGGCTTATAGATTAGATATGTCTATATTCTACTGACTCTCATACTGACTTAGAGAACTGTGTTAAGATGATATACACAAGAGAAAACACCCAAGTATTTAAGAGCAAGAGAGCACTGTGTCTACAACTTACTCTCCAAAAGTTCACAACTCATGATAACATGCATACAGAAAGAAGGACAAAACAAATGTGGTGAAATGTTAACACCAGGATCTGGGTGAAACATACATGAAAATTCTTTGTACTGTCTTTTGAAACTTTCCAACAGGTCTGAATATCTTCCAAAATAAAAAGTTTAAAAAGTATACATGGGGACACCTGGCAGGGGAGCAGTCAGTTAACCACCCAACTCTTAGCTTCTGCTCAGGTCATGATCCCAGCAAGCTCCACGTCGGTCTCCTCTCTCAACAAGGAGCCCGCCTAAGATTCTCTCTCCCTCTGCCTCTCCCCCTGCTCTCTCTCTCCCTCTCTCTCTAAAATAAATAAAGAAATCTTTTTTTTTTTAAGTATATATACTCATGAGTCTAGCAGGACCAAAGAACTGTTTTATTGATCTTAAATTTTGGGTTTTGATTAAAATAGAAAATGAGTTATCTCTCAGTCAGGATCATCTCCTAATGCAATCACCATTAACTCGGGAGTAAATCTTACACTCTTTTCTTCATGCTCTGATAAAGAAATTATTATCATTGCTGCAACATTGTAAGAAAATAGCATTGCATATTGATTCAGATGTGGGCTCTAAAGTCAGACTATTCAGATAAAAATCTGGTGTCTTACACCCCCTAGTTAAGTGAACTGAGGCAAGCCTCTTCACTTCTTTTAGGCAGTTTCCCCAACTGTAGAGTAGGAATAAACATAGGCTCATCACAGAACTCCTACATCATAATTTAATGAGGCAATGAATGTAACAGTTTCTGGCACATAATGGGCACTTAATAACTGTTAGATATTAGTATTAGTCAACATTAGCTGTGGTTTACTGCCTGTTGGCTCCATCTTCTCACCCCAGCTGTTTCTTTTTCTTTCTATTTTGACACTCAATTTAGGATTTCTTCTATTATATGTACTCTTATTTAAATTTTAGCTTTCTAAAGCAAATCAAAGTATTAAAAATAAAAAGAGAATGTGTAGTCGTCCCAGAACAGGGGTTCTCAACCAATAGATTGGTTTTATGGGTAGGTTTTAAATTCACCCTTAGAATTCTTGGCCAGCTCTGCTCGTTGTTATCAGCAGTGCAACAGCTCAAGGATTTCTATCTTACTAAAATAGATCTGTGCCCTCTGTTCCAGGCCCAGGCCAACAAGGACTACAGGCAAGGATGTAACCTCAGCCCCTGGAAAAAGTAAGTTTTCTTCTTACTACCAGTAACTCCATACTATGTCCATCATCTTCCTTTCACTGACCACATGCTATAACACTAAGCACGACCAGCACCTTATGTACACTGGTTCACTGAATCTGCATAAGAATGCTGTGTAGTAGGTATCACCAGACACCCATTTTACAGATAAGGAGAGTTCCCTGTTCAAAAGTCAAAGGACAGAGCCAGGACAGGAATTCAGACTGTTCATACTCAAATCTGAATGATTTTCTTTTTCTTTTTCTTTCTTTTTTTTAATTTTATTTATTTATTTATTTGACAGAGAGAAATCACAAGTAGATGGAGAGGCGGGCAGAGAGAGACAGAGGGAAGCAGGCTCCCCGCTGAGCAGAGAGCCCGATGTGGGACTCAACCCTAGCACCCTGAGATCATGACCTGAGCCGAAGGCAGCGGCTTAACCCACTGAGCCACCCAGGTGCCCCTGAATGATTTCCAATATACTTTGAAGCTTTTGCATATTTGTTAACACATATTTAGGAAGAAATGCCATTAATTACATCCATCAACAATCCACAGAAATTCCCCCCCCCCTTTTTTTTAACATTTTATTTGAGAGAAAGCAAGAGCAAGAGAGATCACAGAGGGAGAGAGAGAAGCAGACTCACCACTGAGCAGAGAGACCAATGTGGGGCTCGATCCCAGGACCCAGGGATCATGACCTGAGCTGAGGGCAGACGCTTAACCAACTGAGCCATCCAAGTACCCTAAGATTTTATTTATTTATTTATGTGAGAGAGAAAGTGAGAGTTCAGGTGAGGGAGAGGGGCAGAAGGAGAGGGAAAAAGAGAATTTCAAGCAGACTCCCCACTGAGTATGGAGTCCGATGCAGGACTTGATTCCAGTATCCTGAGATCATGACCTGAGCCAAAATCAAGAGTCAGATGCTTAACTGCACCACCCAGGAGCCCCAGAATTTTCTCATAATAACTTCTCCTGTGGTGTTTTTGCTCTTGCTTAGTACCACTAACTATAGCTTTTCAACTTAAAACAGTGACATCTATCTTTTTAAAATACACCTACCCAAAGAGGATTAAAAGTATACTTATATTGTTAAGCACTGAGTAATACATGGAACTGCTGAACCACTACACTGCACACCTGAAACTAATGTAACACTACGTTAACTACATGAGAATTAAAATAAAATAAAAATAATAAAGGAATGAATGGATGGATGGATGGATGGATGGATGATTGCCAGAAGCATGGTGCAGTGCAGGGATTGACAAAATGGGTGAGGAGGAGTGGGAGGTACAGGCTTCTAGTTATGGAAAGAAGAAATCATTGGCATAAAAGGCATTTGTGGGGAATACAGTCTATGATTCTGTAATACTGTTGCATGGGGACAGATGTTAGCTACACTTGTGGGGAGCATAGCATAATGTATAGACAAGTTAAATCACCACTGTTGTGCACCTGAAATGAATGTGCCACCTACAGTCAAAAAAACTTTTTAAAATAAATAAATGTTTCATAAAATGTAAATGCTGCAATCATTCAATCAACCAATAAAATACACCCAGAGAAGTGCGGCTCTTGCATCCACTAGACAACACTGCAGGGAAAAAAATCTGGGGAAAATGAACAGCCTCTGAAAGGAGGCGAGGCTTGATGGCAATACCTAGCAGACTGCCAGAAAAAGAAACAGAAGTCACTTCATCTGAATCCAATAATCTTTTCTGGCTCTCCTCTCAAGGACACAGAGGGAGGAATAAAAACCTCAATGAAAGCCAAGGTTGTGGAGATAGAGGCCAGGGGAAAGAGAGCAACCTCCCTTATCAGTCACACCTTCCCTCCCGCCCATAAAGGGCATCTGATGCAGGGCAGACGTAAACACTGTGTTCTGTAAAGAGGCTTAAGGAAAGACTAAATCTTCTACGGTCTACAAGAAGTGCACTACCCAGAGAGGGAGAAACAAGAAAGGAAGTCAGGCTTCTCAGAACCTTTATGAACTCATTCCTTTTGATTCTTCAGGGCCCTATGTAATTCTACCTCTCCAACTCAGCTCTCTAACAAACCCTAACATTTTTTTCTTCTCCACAATACAACCTTTATAGACACTCCTATGATGCAGTCTAACGGTTAATGATATCCTATCCTACACTGCGCACTATCCCATCATTTGCCTTACCTGCCCTCCCCCACCCCCATCCCATTAGACCATTAGGGCAGAGACAAAGGAAGCCCCAGGTTAACAGAGAACCTACAAATTTCAAACACAAAGCAGCATGGCATGGGCCTTGAGACAAGCGTGGACCAGGATGATGTACACAAGTGCCAGATTTAGACAGAGCGAGACTGCCTGGGTATTCATGGTCGCGGGCAGGGCGGGGGCCAGGCCCGATGGTCCTCACTGGATGCCCAGCCCCCAGTGCGGTATCTGGCACATCATAAGTGCTTAATTAACTTCCACTGTTGCATAAACACCTGGGATCAAGTCCAGAAAACCTTAGTTCCTAGCTCTGTCACCTTGAACAAGTTACTTGACTTACTTGAGCATCAGTCTCCTCATCTGTAGAATGAAAGAATGCTACTAGAACCTACAGACAGAGGGGAGTGGAGAACATATACGTATTGAACAAAATCTGGCACGGCAACCTACAATCAAACATGAATACTTTTGCAGTGAAACATGCCCTGAGCAGATAAGTAAAGACTGCAAGCAGTTTCATGTCAGCTCACTGTGGGTCAAACAACAAATGAAAAACACGAGGTTTGGGGGCTTCAGGGATTTCGGAACTGAGGAGAAAAGATTCTGGGACTATATTCGCAAAAAACACCTGGTCCACACAAAGCCCGCTAAATGTGCAGGTGCCCGTACCATGAGGGTTCTGGGGCTGGATGGCACTGCGCCGCCTGCTGAACAGAAGGGATCATTCACTGGGAAAGCTGCACAGCATCAGTGTCCCTCAACTCCCTCCAGCTGTGGGAGCCCAGGCAGCCTCTCTGGGTCAGACCATTCTTCTTTCATCCCTATCTCATCTAGAAAGAGAAGAGGGGAACACAACAGTGGTTGGAAGTATATACAAAAATCTACTCCACCATCTTTCTTATTGTTCAAGTATTAATAAAGGAAGAGGGGGCGCCTGGGTGGCTCAGTCAGTGGAGTGTCAGCCTTTGGCTCAGGTCATGATCCCAAGGCCCCATATCAGGCTCTGTGCTCAATGGGAGCCTTTTCCTCCCTCTCCCTTCTCCTCCCTCTCCCTCCCTGGTTGTACACTCTCTCTGTCAAATAAGGAAAGAAGGAAGGAAGGAAGGGAAGGAGGGAAGAAAAGAATTTGCACATAGTAGGTCCTCAATGTTCCTGTTTGGGGGCTGGAAAACTACAGTCCATGAGCCAAACTGGTCCTCCATGTGTCTATAAATTAAGCTATTTTGGAACACAGTCATACCCATTCATTCGTGTGTTCCTTGTGGCTGCTTTTGCACGAGAATGGCCCAAATTAGTTAAATACTTGGAAGAAATCCATATGGCCCACCGAACCTTAAATATTTACTACATAGCCTTTAAGAAAGTTTGCAGACTCTGTTCTGTTCTCATAATTCTGGATGATCTCACTTACCTCATGTATAAAATCAGGGTAGCACCACCTACCCTGCAGGGGCGTTGTAAAAATTAAATGAGGTTCCCAAATACAAGGTAACTAAGCAATAAAGGGTCGCTGTTAAACTACAATTAACGCCAAATACAAACCTGTTTACCAAGTTAAGAAATAATCAAATATAAAACGATTCAAGCTCCAGGACACTATTTTTTTTAAATAAAGCATTGCGGTGACATTCTCTGTTAAGGAATAACAATATCCAAGTACTACTGTTTTAAAAGCCTAAAATTGTTTCCCTTTTCTTCTTTAGTCCTCAATTTTTAAAAATAATCAAGAAGCCAAGCTGCAAAGTTTTAATATGAAATGAATCCTTTCAACCCATAATGTTACATATTACATGTCAGAGAAAACCTAAAATGTACATCAGGCTCTAATGAGAAATCTTGATCTTTGACTAAAAAAGGTGGGTGTGGCTAAAAGCTAAGTTTCCAGATTTTGGTAAAGCTACCAGGACTACTTGCCCAATAGTCTAAGCTCCTGAGTTCACTCATAGAACCAATATTCGCTGAGCCCTTTCTATATTCAGGCTCCAGGCTCCAGGTGTGCAGAGGGTTTGGTGTCCCCATACCAAGAGAGCTTATAAAGAAAGAGGGTGCTCATGGCGCACCTGGGTGGCTCAGTTTTTAAGTGTCTGCCTTCAGCTCTGGTCATGATCCCAGGATCGGGGGATTGAGCCCTGCAGTAGTCTCCCTGCTCAGCGGGGAGCCTGCTTCTCCCCTTCCCACTCCTCCTGCTTGCTGTGTTCCCTCTCTTGTGTCTCTGTCAAATAAACAAATAATATTAAAAAAAAAAAAAAAGAACAAAGAAAAGGAGGGAGGAAGGAAGGAGGTGCTCAGAACAGGGTCCCTCAGAACAGGGTCCCGACCGTAAAGCCGTCAGTGTGAAGCTGTATAAGATACTAGAGCCCAGTCGCTCCCAAGAGATTATTTGGTCAAACACTGGCATTGCACAGACAGGTAAAGCAAGTTGTCCGTGATCACCTCCAATTCGGTAACATACAGCATCTTCCTGACTTCTCCTTCACACCAGGCTATCTTCCTTAGAAATTACTTCACGAAGGGTCAAGTCGAATCTTTCACACTTTGTGATGCTGAAAACGCTATTCTGAAAGACACTACCCCATCTTCAAACCTTGGATTCCTCCAGGAAAGTGTTCTCATGTTCTTCTGCCCTCCCACTGAATTGTGCAGGTCTCTGCTACTGCTCCCACCGTTCTATACTGTAACCCTTGGCTTGCTGATTCGTGTTCTCCCTCCCTGCTCCCCCAGTCCAGGTAAAGGGACTTCCAGTCCCCTTGAAGACAGGAACCAGTCTTGATTATGAGGACCTCAGTGCTTGTTACAGGGCAGGCATGGGACAACTTGATACATTGTCTCATTTATTTGTTCTTGTTGTTGTTGTTGTTGTTGTTGTTTAGAAAAGCACTTTTATTGATATTTAATTTAAATTTAATTAATTAACATATAGTGTGTTACTGGTTTCAGAGGTAGAGGTCAGTGATTCCTCAATCTTGAATAACACTCGGTGCTCCATCACGTGCCTTCCATAACGCCCACCACCCACTTACCCATCCCCCCACCACCTCCCCTCCAACAAGCCTCTGTTTGTTTCCTATGATTAAAAGTCTCTTATGGCTTGTTTCCCTCTCTGATTTTTGTCTTATTTTTCTCTCTCTTCCCCTATGCTCCTCTGTTTTGTTTCTTAAATTCCACATATGAGTGAAATCATATGACAACTGTCTTTCTCTGATGATTTATTTCACTTAATAACACCCTCTAGTTCCATCCATGTCATTGCAAATGGCAAGACTTCAATTTCTTTTTTTTTTTTTTTAAGATTTTCTTTATTTATTTGACAGAGATCACAAGTAGGCAGATAGGCAGGCAGAGAGAGAGGGGAGGAAGCAGGCTCTCCACTGAGCAAAGAGCCCAACACAGAGCTCAATCCCAGGACCCTGGAATCATGACCTGAGCCGAAGGCAGAGGCCTTAACCTACACTGAGCCATCCAGGTGTCCCCAAGATTTCAATTTCTGATGGCTGAGTAGTATTCCACTGTGTGTGTGTGTGTGTGTGTGTGTATCCATCTTCTTTCTCCGTTCATGTGTCGATGGACAGCAGGGCTCTTTCCATAGTTTAGCTATTGTGGACATTGCTGCTATTAACATTGGGGTGTAGGTGCTATTTTGGGGTGAATATCTAGTAGCGCAATTGCTGGGTCATAGGGTAGCTCTATTTTCAACTTCTTGAGGAACCTCCATGCTGTGTTCCAGAGTGGCTGCACCAGCTTGCAATCCTACCAGCATACAATGTCTCACTTAGTGCTGGTAACAACTCAGTTATCCCAACACTATACAAAAGGGAACCAAACCCCAAAGCCAAAGCCGGGAAAAGTTAAGAGAGCTCGCACGGTATAACAGACTCTCTGGGTTTTCTATTTAACATCCCTATTACCTCAGTCCCATTCCGAACTTCCTCCTTCAACCCATAATATATAAAGCTTGAATTCTATGTATGAACAAAGGTCCACTATTGCTCAGAGATCTGATGCTGTCCATTATAGTCAGAGCAGAGCTCTTTCTTTCATTATCTGCCCTTATTGGACTGGACGCTTAGAGAGTGCTTATTCCCTCATGAAACCAGTATTTGTTGAGCAGGAGTCTGACAGTATTCAAATACCATCCCCTCCTTCACATGGCCATATGCTTCACTCAAAGGAGATTGGACTCTTCTTGAGATCAGGAGGTCAAGCATGATGGTGGAAAACAATTAGGGATACCCATCCATTTTCCAATGATGCTGGGATGGGCAGGCAAAGCCATTCTGGCCAATCTGATGTAAAAGGTTCTGCTAGGGAGCTTCTGGGAAAGGCTTCCCTCCAAGTAAAAGACGAAAGCAGACACTCTTCTTCTCTGGACATTGCCTTAGCTACCGCAGGCTTCTTGAACTCTTAAAGAAAATTACTCAATTTCCTGGTAGCAGTTTAAAGCCAATGAGTGAGCCTTCAGTTACTCTCAGCCAAAAGCATAGCAATGTGCACACAAAGTGGTGGAACTGGGAATCCAACCCAGACAAGGTGATTTTATAGCCCTCGACAACGGCCCTCCACCACCCTCCCCTGTTTGTAACACTCCTATCACCCAGCACAAAGGCCAGCCAAGCACATAAGCAGCACTTGCCACCTGCAGCTAAATGAATAAATAGATGAATGATAGAGAAATTAAACTCCGCTTTCAAAGACAGGATAAATTTTATATGTAATTGTAAGTAAAATATCAGGGTCCCAGGTAATACCCTTAATGAGTATGAAGCCTGCTGACTCTTAAATGAGAGCAAGGTTTATAATGCATTTGGAAAACAAGAGTCCACACTAGAGCAAACAAAGAAATCCTGTTTAAGCACCAGTTTCCAAATCCAAACCAACCTCAGAAAACTGAGTCAATGAAAAAGCACAAGAGATTCTGTTTCCTGTAAGCCCCTTTCCCAATCCCAATGTTTACAGCACCTATTAGAAGTCATGCCAACACCCTACTGTTCTATCTCAATCTTGACCCAAAGGGGCCACCTCTTGGCAAACTAAGAAAGGGGAGGGGAGGTAGAGAGAATGACACCTCTGCAGCACAAGTCCAGTCCAGTTTTTAGTCACAAAAGCTCAATCCTTGAATGGTAAAATGGTCAATCGTGACAACTCATTTGGGTCTTGGGACCCCGCCTGCATCCCCTACCCACCAAAGGCACCCGCCCACTTCGATCTTTAGAACCAGAAGGATATCCTCCAGGCCATTACACACATGTCACAGAAGAGCCCTCGGCAACCCATACTATTTCTGGCCAGGTACCTAGGCCGACTTCAAAACAAAGATCTGAAGGTAAAATGCGCCACACACTACTGCTAATTCCATCCCCAACAGGTAATCAATGAAGATGTTTGCTACTTATGAAGCGCCACTCACCAACATCTCATGACCCTTTCAATGTAAGATAGAACATTCACTTCAACTTCAAGGTTGCAAATAATTGTAAACTTCCCAACATAAAAGCCTCTCTTTATCTGTTCACTTAACCTTCTTTCAAAGTGCGAAAGCATAAGGATTCTTTGATCTCCAACAAGAATTAAAGAAGACCCTACTTGCTCCAGAATGAAACATCCAAAAGCCACAGCCTGAGTGTCTTACTGGAAGCCACCTACTAATGGCTTCCAAAGGAGTCTTCTTCCAAGGACCAGTTCTGACCCGCCAAGGCAGCCCAGCCACTTACATGAGTGCCTTCTGAAGCACAGCTTACCTTGTAATTGCTAGAGTTCACCCAAGAGGTAGCAAGCCCATCCACAAGTTTATCTAACATGGTCTGGTCATGTTCAAGGTCAGCAGACTTCTGTTTGTCTGAGAAATAGTCTATAAGTTCTTGGCCAACCTGTAGTCGTTTCCCCACATCCTTCTGCAACACCTGTGCCAGGCAGGACTCCATGCGAGGCTCCATGGTGGAATTCAAATCCAGATCCAGCAGAAGCTAGAGGGCAGTCAGGGTGACACCCTCCCAGGAAATATACCCGGGAGGTTGCCTCTTTGTTCGATGAAAGTTACTAAGAGTCTGTGTTTCAAAGATGCAATCCGGGGAATGGCAACAATGCACCATGTGTGTCTGAAGAGCAGCTGGTAGGATATTAAAAGTCCAATTTAAATAACTAGTAGGAGATAAAGGAGTGAGTGGCCGAGTGAGGTTCTGCTATTGGGTCTGAAAGTCTTCATAATTCAGCAGTCCATTCTGAAAAGGGAAAGAGAACGACAAATCAGCACAGAGAACAAAACATCCAAATGTTATGAAACATTAAATCAAAGACAAAGCAATTCACGCTGCAGAATCATTTATAATCACAAGTGGAGTGAGAAGCATGAATGCTTGGCAACCATACCAGAATAACATAATTATTATTTTTACCAGGAGGAACATGGAAGCCCAAAGCAAAGAGCCAATGAGCTACACAGTTGGTAGGTTGATGTTTTTCACAACTTTCCAGCTTGTAAATGAGCCAGTCAGGAAAGCAATCTTCTGCTTCAGCTAGCATATTTATTTGTCACTTAAATTTTGCTTCCCACCAAAAACCTAACACCCTCTGCGTGTGAATCACTGGAGGTACTGTCGCTTATTGCCATACTCAGAGTTTTCTTAAAAAAAAAAAAAAAAAAAGCGCTGAAAATGGGGCAGGCTCCATAGAAACACCACTGGCCGAAGTGGCTGGGCTGATAACATGAACCAGAGACAGCACGTCCATCAAGCTTCTTCAGAAGCTTGACACCAGAGTGAACAGTCGTCCCTGCCACCGCCTTCTCCCTCCAACAAAGAAAAGGGAGCGATGGGAGGGAGAAATGGGAACAGGCCCACACGCTGATCACTTATGGACAGTATTCTCAGCTGACAACAGCACCATTTGGACCTGGTGGTCTGTTATACAGAAAATCGGGAGATCTCAAAATCATGTTACAGGAAAGTTGTACCAAACTGTTTTCATTAGATAAACTCGGGAAGATGAACACTTAATCTGTGGCTGCTGGAGGAACCGTACACATCCATTTCTTACTTCAATTTCTTGTCTTGACTCTTTTCATTCTAACCAAAGATGACTCACAAAAAACCTGTCTTCAAGACGCAGCACCTCCCTGCCTCTGTACTAAATGGAACCGCTCCTCACAGCAACAGTCAATCCCCTCCTCTCGGGGTCTCAGCAGGTAACTATGAACTTATCCATCAAGTAAAATCACAAGTCCATGCAGAAGAATTCCTCCTCTTGCTAACATCCCCTTATCCATCCCTACTCTCAGGATGAAGAGCACAGTGCACTTTCCGAGTTCCAAAAGCACAGACTTCTGACACCAATCAGAATCATTTAAGTCGAGTCATTCAATGAGGAAGACCCTCCTTTAATGCCCCTGACACACGATTACCCATCTTCTACTTGCATGGGGCTGGGGGCAGGACAGCATTCGAGAAAACTCACTGTCTCACATGGCAGAAGAGTGCTTTCCAGTCACTTCCATACTGTGGAACTGGTCTCTTCTTCATAAGAAGGTTCTTCAAATACATAAAAGCAGCTATTATCCTTCATTCCAATTTTTAGTCTGAACAAAATATCCCCAGTTCATTAATCAGCTCCTACGTTAGCCTAATGAAGGTATCAGTGATACAGGAAAACTGGAGAAACTAACAGAACCTTTTCTCTCTCGGCCCAATATTAACCCAAGAAGCAAATCAAACAAGGGTGGGCTTGTGGTGGATTAAAAATGGCCACTAATGGGGCGCCTGGGTGGCTCAGTGGGTTAAGCCGCTGCCTTCGGCTCAGGTCATGATCTCAGGGTCCTGGGATCGAGTCCCGCATCGGGCTCTCTGCTCAGCAGGGAGCCTGCTTCCCTCTCTCTCTCTCTCTGCCTGCCTCTCCATCTACTTGTGATTTCTCTCTGTCAAATAAATAAATAAAAATCTTTAAAAAATAAAAAAAATAAAAAATAAAATAAAATAAAAAAAAATGGCCACTAATTCTTTGTTTCTTTTTTCCCCCCACCAAGGTGGGAACTTAGTCCCCTCCACAGTCACCTGAGGTTAGCCCTGTGACCTGCTTTGGCCAGTAGCAAACCAGCTACTGCAAAAGGAAGCTGAGATGTGACAGGGAAGCACTGCAGCTTGCCCTCTTAGAATGCCACCCTAGGCCTGCCATGCAGTGAGGAAGCTCCTGGAACCAGAGAGGCCGTGTGAAAGAGAACCAACACGCCCCAACCAGCAGCCAGAAGCACTGCAGGACTTGGGAGTGCGTCCATCGGGGACCACTTAGCTCTTTCATTCTGCAGCTACGCAAATAAGTCTAAGGAGACAAGCAAAAAAAAACTACCCAGATGAAACACACAACTATGAGAGAGAATATTTCATTGTTGTTTTAAGCCACTAAGCTTGTGGTGGTTTGTTATACACCGACAGATAACAGATACACTCCGCCTTCCCCTAAACATCTATCTTTCATTCTCAGTGAAAAGACTCTCCTATCCTTTACTCCTCCAGGGTCCTAAAATCAACAGATGTTAACCAATAATGAGGATAACCACATGGTTTTTAAGCACCTACTTGAGGTGTCAAGTTCCATGCTAGATCATTTATATCCATTATCTTTAATTCTCCAACCAAGTGTGTAAAGTAGGTACTGAAATCCCATTTTACGGATAAAGAAACTGAGGTAATTTTCCAAGACCACACAGCCAATTAAGTTTCCTTTCCCACCTTCAAACCCTTATGATTATAAATCTGGCCTACTTCTCCTCTCACTAAGGGAAGGGAGGTCAGACTTCATGCTCAGGTAGGAAGCAACAAGCAAGAGAACAAACTCTCCATTGCTAGGAGAGAATGATCCCATTCATTCCAATCTCCGCTGCAATTTTAAAAATATGTATTATATAAAAAGCTCCCCTTCAATAAGAATTGTCCATGATTTCTAACAAATAAAAGTATATGCTTCTTGAAGGTTACTATGCAATGAAGGCTTAACACGACAAATTCCTATATACAAACCCACAGAATGAAAGATATCAGAAGCCCCTAGGCATTAAGCAGACTGGGTTCTCTCTTTTCTCCTTAAATTAAAAAAAAAAAAAAAAAAAAGTGACTGATAATCCTCTCTTATATTTATTTGTACTAAACTGGATTTGGGGGGAGCTTTCTCCTGTGCTCTTGAACATTTTCTCCATTTCTACTTCCAAAGGCATTCCGGGAGTATCAATCACGTGGGTCCCAACTCACAAGGTACAAAAGTACAAAAATCTCCCTCCCACTCCTGCCCTCTAGCTGCCCAGTTTCTCTGCCTAAAAGCAAGTAATGTCCCTAGTTTCCGGTGTATCCTTTCAGAGATATTTTTAGCAATCCAAGTAAATAAATAAGTGTCCTTTTCCCTGTACCTCCCAGGAATTTTCTAAATCAACAAAAATATAAGCAAAACTTCATATAGCAACAGAATTATAAAAACATTATATTAAAAAAATTATATTTTAAAAATGCAGAAAACAGAAGATATAAACAAACAGGAGGAGGAGGTAAAAAATCTCTTGCTTCCACCCACGTCCTGTCCAGGCTCTCTTCCAGGGAGAGCGCAACAAGGAAACAGGTCTAAAGTGAACCTAGAACCCAAGGTCCCAGATGTTACCTGTGGCTGGGCCAAATAAAAAGCAGGTCTGTTATGTATAAGGCATTACTGGAAGGCACTGAGATACAAGAGTAAACAGGACTCAGCCCTTGCCCAGAGAGAGCTTAAGAAACAAGCAAAGCACCTCTTTACATTAGTTCTGAAATCACCATTCAGGAGAGGAGCATCATATAGGTGATTACCTGACAGTAGTACTAACATTAGAGAGTACTCAGGGAGCACCTGGGTGGCTCAGAAGGTTCAGCATCTGACTCTCGATTTCGGCTCAGGTCATGATCTCAGGGTGCCGAGACCAAGCCCCATGTCAGGATCCACGCTCAGCGGGGACTCAGGCTTGGGATTCTCTCTCTCCCTGTCCCTCTGAGCCTCCCCTGCCCTCCCTCTCTAAAGAAAAAAAAATAAGAAATTGCTCAGAATGTTGGACCGCGTAAATCGTGGGGATGAAAGCTACCGCACAGGAAATAACAGCACTGTATGTAGCGACGGAATGACTCAAAATGTAACACTATTTCCAAGTTTTTTTTAAAAAGTTCTACTTGTACACATTTTCCAAAATAAATGTAAAAGTGATATAAAAGGAAAGGCAGGTACCTTAGAATAGCCAAGTACCTTTCCTCTTCTTATCAGGCTAAGTGTTCTCCTTCAGCAAGATCTCACCATAAAAGCCATGGAGCCCACTAGATGTTATTGTATCAGACCCTGGAAAAGGGATACATTCCAGGTATTTCTGAAAAAAATGCCCCAACTCCTCTAGAACTCCTCCCCACCTGCAAAGGGCCTTTCTATTCCCCAACATCACCACCGTTGTTTGCCCCCAGTAGAGTAGTTAGGTTCCAAGGCCCCCAACCTTTTCCTGCCACATCATCTTGGTCTATACCTATGGGGAAAAAACAATAAGAGGTCAAGACAATGGTCCTAGAGTCATTCTCCTTTACAGTACCAAGGAAAGTAGAAATTAACAGAGCAACATTTACCAGAACAATAGCCCAGCTCCTGCTAGGGACGAACAGGAAGAAGTTAAAAAATACCAGCTTCAACAAGAATGAAGAAACACACAATTAGAGAGCCTGAGGTAATCAAAAGAACAACACAGTTAAGAATTCCAGCCTCCAGTCTTGACTCTGCCACTTCCTGAGTGGCACTGGGGAGAATACTGGCTCTACATTCATTAAATAAGATGACGAATGGAAAGGGTTTGCACAGGACATTTTTAAAAATTAGCTTCTGGGGCACCTGGGTGGCTCAGTTGGTTAAGCATCTACCTTTGGCTCAGGTCATGATCCCAGGGTCCCAGAACAGAGCACCACCTCTGGCTCCCTGCTCAGTGGGGAGCCTGTTTCTCCCTCTCCCTCTGGCCTTCCCCCCAGTCCCCCTCCACCTCTACTCGTGCTCTCTCTCAAATAACTATATAAAATCTTAAAAAAAAATTAGCTCCTATCTCTATCCCCTTAATTGCCATAATTACTGTGTGGTACTTAGGTACCCAACTATAGAGGCATATTAACAACGGAGGACGGAGGGAGGGTGGGGTTAACAATGGAGGATGGGGGGAGGGTGGAAGAGAACAGAACCAACTATAAACTCTGCTCTGTAGACTTCTCAGTAAGAGAAGCTACAAGTAGAATCATTTTTTACCTAGTAGTTCAAAACAAGTTAATCTTTCTCATAAATCTGTGAGTTGGCTGGGCCCAGAGAGAAGGTTCCTCTACAAATCTCACCTGGGATCATTCATGCCACTGTTGTCATCTGCCGGCTTCACTTGGGCTCAAGAGAACACAGTGGCATCACTCCCATGTCTGACACCCTGATGCCGGCTGCTGGCTGGACCTCTCGCCACATGGGATCTCTGACCACTCAGTAGCCTAGCCTGCAGCTCACCGTACAGTGGTGACAGCACTCCATGGTAGCGAAGGGGCAAGGTGCCAGGCTGCTCAAGGCCTGGAATCCAGAACCTGCAAATCACTTCTGCTACATTCTGGGGTCAAAGCAAGTCACAAGGCCAGCCCAGATTAAGTGTGAAGAGATGGATTCTACCAATTAATAGGAGCTGCAGAACATTGTGGCCATGTGTTTCAATCTAACACATACACATCAATGGATATTTGCGAATACACGGATAAATAGCTGGGCTGAATACATCTGTATTCTGGTTACCCATTACCAGGCTAATCTCAATGACTTTTACGGACTCATCACATATCCCATCTCGCTACAGAAAATACGATAGACCTAATTATAATCTATGGCTTGACTTGAAAATGCTTCCAACTTACTGGGAGGCAACAAAATGCACAAAAAGCTTGTCCATGTAATAATTGACCACAAACACAGGTACGCATTAGATTTCACAGGTAGAATGCTGTACCCGCCAGTTAGGGGTATGTGTAAGTACTATGGCAATTCAGAGAAGGGATGGATCGAGAAGGCCTGGAATGACCGAGACAAAACTATGTGTGCCCATCAGATAACAGGGGAAATGATCAAACTAAATGCGGGGAAAAAATGAGGGAGGAAGACACTTGCAAACTGTTGAGGGAAGAAGCATGCTAAGGGGAGACTGTGCAATGACAGGTGGGCATCATTATTCCCTTTTCAAAGATAAAGAGATGAAACTCCGAGAGGCCCCAACCAACCAAAAACTGCCCAGAGTTTTAAAGTTAATAATGTCAGGCAGTAACTGAAAACCAGAGCTGTCTAGCCCTGTGGTTCATATTCTTAACACTATACTACAACACTCCACAACTCCAACACTGCCACATCGAAAACCCAAAGTACAGGCACTTAACAGTTGAAAAACGAAAATGATAAAAAGCTATAGCGTGTGGGGCATAAGAAGTAGAGGATTAGGAAACAAGAAACCAAATCACAAGTACCTAGGAAGATTAACCAAAATAATATTCCATATTATAGTATCAAGAAGGACAACTTAAACTAGCAGCACAACAAAGTGAATAACCACATCAAAAATGTCCCTGGAAAATATGCAGAAAGTGGTCATAATAATTTTAAAGCCAACTCTGGAAGCCAGAAATTAGCAGAATTTATTCACATGAAGTCAAAAGCGTGTGTTTCTAACAATAAGGCAAACTCTTTTGCATTCTAATGATTCTATAATATGGTCTGAAATTTTACAAAGACACTCTGCCTTGCCCTGCCAGCAATAAATCTCCATTCTCACTCTACCTGTGCCTTCTGTTCTTGCCTTCTCTTCCCTTCTGAGCCCACCCACTTTTGAGCTCACGCATTCACTCAGTGAACATTTACGCTGGGCCGGTCACGTGAGCAGCGTGTACTGTGTTAATGACCAGAAATCACAGAATGTGAGGCTTGGTCCAGGCCCTCCAGGAGGAGCCCATCGCCCGGAAGAAGGGATAGAAATGCAAACAGCTGCAACAGTATTAGGAGGAGTCCTAAGCAGGATGTTTGTAGAAGGTGCTGCAGGTGGCACAGAAAGGAGAGAAAACGATGCCGGAGGAAATCCAAGTGGAAATCCCAGGGCTGGGACAGGGCAGCTCACGCCGTTCAGACACAGCACTCACGCTCCCGGCCAGCCCCTGCTTTCATTTGTCAGCCTGCAGTCACTGGCCAGCTCCGGGTGGACTGGGGCTCCAGCCTCCCTTGTCTCCCTCCTTCCCTGCCTCAGCATCCCTCAGTTTCCCGTCTTTTCAGCCACCTCAGACCTCTAACCTTCTGGGTGTCCGCTCTCAGGTATCAGCAACCCTTCCTCTTCTCTCAGCTCCCTGAAAGGTTCTGCAATCCGGCTTCTCAACCACAACAGCCCATCCTTCCAGCTCATGCTCAAGCACGTGGTGCCAGGCTCCTCAAGTCCATAAAACACCTTCCCAATTTGACCTTCCTTTTATTCTGGACTCAATTCCACAGGGGTGTTAAGAGTTTGAAACTACCCTCAACTTTCTCTCCCGATGTGAGAGCTGCCGAGCAAGTCTGAACCTTGGAAGAACCTGACACACAATCAGGTAATCAGGTGCCTTCAGATCCGGCCTGTCCCTCATGCTGAAGGAACACATACACTCATGTGTCCAACCGGTTTCATTTTACACTGAGAATCTCAAACTTCACAAAGTATCCCAAGCTAGCATCCCAACTCCTGTTCTCTAGTTAGCCCTGCCCTCCTCCTCAAAATGCCTTTCCCGTCTTCTCCCCAGGGGAGAAGTACTCTGCCTGCAGCCTGCACCCTTCTCCCCCCATCTCTCAGGACACCAGGTGCACTGACGTACTTCCTGTTCGCCCCGCAGCTCCTCCGATTGGGCATCACTGGCCACTGCTCCCGGGGAGCTGCTCATCAGGATCACAGATGACTTCCATGCTGGCAAATCCAAGCAATACTTTGCTCTACTTGGCTAACTCCAAAATTCCGCAGCATTCTAAGGCTGGCCGTGCCATCCTTCTTGAAAAACTTCCCACTTTCATGAAAACAAATGATATGCCTTCCTGAAACTTTTCTGGCTGCACCTACTTGAGCATTTCTCTAACCATCTCTGCTCTGCTTTCAGAGTGGCTGAGGGGCCCAGACCAATGCCTCTCATCTTCTCATTTTGCTCACTCCAAAACACTCAGAATCCATTGCCAGGAAATTTACAAACTGCCTTTAAACTGATGACTTCCAAATTGTTACCTCTGGGGTATCTCTGAACTCATAGCCCCCACTGGCCTCACTCTTGCTCTTCTTTCAGCCTTAAACACTGTCCATGTGCCTACAGTAGCCTGGCTGTAGGCCTCAGGGCTTCAGCTTAAAGGTCACCTCCTCAACAAGTCCTTCAAAGACCACTCAAAGGAGGGCCCCATCACTGCACCCTGTTCCATTCCTTTGAAACACTTACGACAAACATTCTATCACGTTTGTTTACATATTTGCTGTCTGTTTCCCTATAGGACTGTCAGTATTATGAAGATGGGGACCCTGTTTATTACATTCACCTAATGCCTATAACTATGCCCGTTATGCTCAAGCACTTGAGAAATATTTGTTAAAATAATGAAGTTTGAGCTGAAAATCAAAATCACTGCAATCATTAATTGAGGTCATTTTCTCCTTGGGGAGTAGGAGTAACTGGAGGGTAGGAAAAATGTTAAAAAACATTCCAGGTAAAAGGAATGTACAAATAGATATGGACAAAGCACAAACAGAAGAGACTGTCAGAGGAAAACCAGCAATTTGGAAAGGCCAGAGCACTAGCTCCCAACCTGTAAACACTAACCCCACCTCTGAGATGAGAGCACATAGTTATTACAAGAATGTCTGAGCTTTTCTCCATATGCACACCAAACATTACCCATGAACTGAGTTGTCTTCATATCCACAATTTTTCAAACTCAGGTACAAGCAGTTATGAATTTTTAAAGGCAAAGGTAATACAAAAAGTAATTCTAAATTCTTTGTTTGATCATTTTTCTCAACTAATACGAGAAATTCTACTTCTGTAGAGCTCTGTGACACTGGACACTAAAAAGAGTTCTTAGTCTCAAAAGTCTGGAAATAACCTAATTGGAGCACAAAGACTGGACACAGACAATGCCCAACAATCATTTTCTAGCCCCAAAGGCAGGAGGCCTTCATTCAGAAAGCTCTAAACAAATGAACAGCAGAATCAGGAGACTTGGGTGGGCAGGAAATTATTTTCCTGGGAAAGATCATTAAAATCTGGAATTATTCAAGTGATCACAAGACCATAAGATTCTGTGGGAGGGCAGAAAAAAATCAGAGTTAATCTCTCTATCTTAATCACTCACCCCAGTATGAATAATAATTAACTACAGTGAAGTTAGGACAAAAAAACAGCCATAATGTATAATGCAAATGCCCAAAATGGAATAAGAGGGGAAGATTCACCATATTCCATTGCAAGGGCAGGCCATATGAATAGGAAAAAAATCATTAACACTGCTTAATTTCTGGTAGTGGGTTATAGATTTTTCATTGCACTTTTCTGTGTTTTCTAAATATTTTCTAATGAATATATGCTCCCTTCATAATTACAAGTAGTAAAATACCATTCAAAAATTAGGGACTGCCATCTCATAATGAAGGAAAATCTCCCTTTCAGTATTATGGAATACAATGTACAACTGTCAATGAAGTGTAAAACAAGAAGAAAGTCTGAAATTCATAAGAAAATGAAAGTAGTGCTCCAAAAATTTCCACAAAATATGTGGTGGTGAAAAACAACATGCTGGTGAAGAAAAATAAATGCCGAAACAAAAACAACCACCCAGCAACTCCACCTCACTGTACATATACTATAAGAAAATAACAGAAGGTACTACCCCAGTGCCAGATAACTTCTTCAGTTACTACTTGCCTTCACCAGTATTTTAATGAAGTAATTTTTTAATCTTTCAGATTAAAATATTTGAGTATTAAAATATCAAAAATGGGGCACCTAGGTGGCTCAGTGGATTAAAGCCTCTGCCTTCGGCTCAGGTCATGATCTCAGAGTCCTGGGATCCAGTCCCGCATTGAGCTCTCTGCTCAGTGGGGAGCCTGCTTCCCCCTCTCTCTCTGCCTACTTGTGATCTCCCTCTGTCAAATAAATAAATTTTAAAATAATCAAGAGAAGGAGGGAGAGGGACAAGAGAAGTAGACTCTGTGCTGAGCCTGAAGTGGGCTTATCTCATGACCCTGAGATCACCACCTGAGCCAAAACCAAGAGTCAGAGCCAGACATCCCTATCCATAATTTTTCTTTTAAGTATTATAAAGCTTAAATCCACATGGTAGAAAAAAAACACAAAATGCTTGTAGTAAAACTGTTCATTAACTAAACAAATGATATTAAAATTATATTAAAATGATATTAAATTATACATATGTATAGTATAATACAGCCTACATGTGGAAAGAATCATAGAAAAAAAATAGAGTATGTAAAGTATTAAATTGTGGCCTCTGGGGGTGCCTGGGTGGCTCAGTCAGTTGAGCCACTGCCTTTGGTTTGAGTCATGATCCCAGGGTCCTGGGATCAAGCTCCAGAGCGGGCTCCTTGCTCACTGGGGAGGAGCCTGCTTCTCCCTCTGCCTGCTGCTCCTCCTGCTTGCTCTCTCTCAGTCTTCCTCTCTCTAATAAATAAAAACTTAAAAAATAAAAAATAAAAAAATAAGAGTAATAGGTTTATGAGGGTTTCTGTCCTACTTCTTTAAAATTTCTTCTACTTTCTGTATTCTTGAAAAGAGATAAAGCTTTTAAAAGTTTCAAAACAAAAGACCAGTTACCCAAAATTATCCAATTTTATTCATGCAAAGTCTATAAGACCAAAACTAACTGGAAATACCTCACTATTCACTGCGGACTCTTTTTCTCCCAATGCAAAATATTTAACATATACACAAGACTGCTGTCAGCATTCCCATACCAAAGTGTTACCTCATCAACACAGTTACCCCGGGGGAGGAAAGAATCATGATACAGATAAGCAGCTTCCCAAGGAAAGATCTTAAATGGAAATAAGAGACTGCAGTAGAGAACCCAGCTTACTAGGGAGAGGAGCCTCACTGGAGACCATATGTGGCTGAAAAATTGCCTCATCTAGAAAGAGGGGATGTAAGTTTCTACTCAATCTAGCAACACTTGACTTCTACAGTATTTTTCAGAGCTTTCTTATCCTTTCATAGTCCTAGTCAAACAGTATCTTTTTTACTTGTTTACTATACTAATGAAAAACAGATCACTAAACCTAAACTCCTTACGTTATTTTTTCAGTAACAGCTTTACGGAGATATAATTCATATGCCATTAAGTTCACCCTCTTAAACTGACTGTAATTCAACAGTTTTTATTATATTCCCAAGATTGTGCAACCATTACCACTATTTAAGAACACTTTTATTATCTCAAAATAAAACCTCATATCCTTTAGCAGCACTCCCCAGATTCCTCCCCTAAGCCCATGAAAACCAATAATCTACTTTTTGACCAAATGGATTTGCCTACACTGGACATTTCATTTAAGTGGAGTCATAAAATATGTGGCCTTTTGTGTCTGGTTTCTTTCACTCAGCATACTATTTTCAAGGCTTATCCATGTTATAGCATCTTTCAGTACTTCATTCCTTTTTATGGCTGAATAATACTCCATCGTACAGATGTACTATGTATTTGTTCATAAACTTACCTGTTGATGGATATTTGGATCGTTTCTACTTTCTGGCTATAATAAATAATGCTACTATGAACACTCCTGAACAAGTTTTATACGGACACAATTTTAATTTTATTCAATACAAAACAGGTGTTAACTAGAATATGGATATAGTAACTATGTTTAGCTCTTGGAAGAACTGCCAACCTATTTTCCAAAATGGCTATGCCATTATACATTCCCACAAGGAATACATGAGGGTTCCAATTTCCCTACATCTTCAGCAAGACTTACTGTTTTATTACAGCCATTTTAGTGGGTGTGGAATGGCATCCCACTGTGGTTTTGATATGCATTTCCCTAATGACTAAGGATATTGAGCTTCTCATCATGGGTGTGGCCATTTGAACATCTCCTTTGGAGAAATGTTTAATCAAGTCCTTTGTTAATTTTTTAATTGGGTTATTTATCCTTTTACTGTTGACTATAAGACTTTTTATATGTTCTGGGTAAAAGTCCTTTATTAGATACATGATTTCCAGTATCTTCTCTCATTCTGTGGAGTGTGCTTTCATTTTCTTGATGGTGTCATTTGAAACATAAAGTTCTCAATTTTTATGACGTCCATTTTGTGTTTTTCTCTTTTGTTTGTGTTTTAGATATCATACCAAAGAAATCATTGTTTATTATACCTGGATGAAAAAGGAAGAAAATACTGTCTAATCCAAGGTCATAAAGATTTACACCTGTTTTCTACTAAGAGTTTTATCATTTCAGATCTTACATTTAGGTCTATAATTAATTCTGAATTCATTTGTATATACAAATGAGAAAAGGTTCCAAATTCATTCTTTTCCATGTGGATATCCACCTGCCCCAGCACCATGTGTTGAAAGGACCATTCTTTCAGGGGTGCCTGGGTGGCTGAGTCAGTTGAGCAATGGACTCTTGGTTTCGGCTCAGGTTATGATCTCATGGGTGGTGAGACTTGAGTCCTGCGTGGGGCTCCACACTTAGCAGGGAATCTGCTTAAGGATTTTCCCTCTCTGCCATTCCACTGTGTGTGCACTAACTCATAAATAAATCTTTAAAAAAAGAAAGAAAGAAAGACTCTTCTTTCCCCCACTGAAAGACTGTTGTGATTACTACAGCATTATAGCAAGTTAGGAAAGTCCTCCACCCTTGTTCTTTTTCAAGATTGTCTTGGCTATTCTGGGTCCCTTGTATTTCCGTATGAATTTTAAGAGCAGCCTATCAATTCCTACAAGACAGGCAGGTAGGATTATAACAGTGAGTATACCAAATCTGTAGATCAACTTTGGAAGTACTGCCATCGTTAACAATATTAGGTAATCGGATCTATGAATGGAGAATGTCTTTCCATTTACTTAGATCTTTAATTTCTTTCAATGATGTTTTACAGTTTTCAGAGTATAAGACATACTTTTTTAGTTAACTTTATCCTAAGTATTTTTATTCTTTTTATAGCTATTGTGAATGAGACTGTTTTCTTAGTTTCATTTTGGAACTATTCACTGCAAGTACCTAGGAATATAACTGATTTTTGTTTATTGGTTTTACATCCTTCAAACCTGCTCAGCTCCTTTATCAGTTCTAATAGGATATTCTGTATACAAGATCATGTCACCTGCAAATATGGTTGTACTTCTTTTCCAATCTGGACGCATTTTATTTCCTTTTCCTGTTCTGGTTAGAACCTCCAGTGCAATGCTGAATAGAAGGGGCATGAAAGGACATCTCCTGATCTTGGGGAGAATGCATTCAATCTTTTATCATTAACTATGATATCAGCTGTGGGTACTTGGCATTTTTCACGTTAAATTCCCCTGTATTTCTAGTTTGTTGAGAGATTTTATCAAAAAGGTGTTGGGGGCACCTGGGTGGCTCAGCGGGTTAAGCCTCTGCCTTCGGCTCAGGTCATGATCTCAGAGTCCTGGGATCGAGCCCCGCATCGGGCTCTCTGCTCAGCGGGGAGCCTGCTTCCTCCTCTCTCTCTCTGCCTGCCTCTGCCTACTTGTGATCTCTCTCTGTCAAATAAATAAATAAAATCTTAAAAAAAAAAAAAAGGTGTTGGAAGATGAATGGATAAAGAAGATGTGGTATATATATATATAATGGAATATCATGCAACCATCAAAAACATGAAATCTTGCTATTTGCAGTGTCGTGGATGGAAGAGGGTATTACGCTAAACAAAACAAGTCAATCAGAGAAAGACAATTATCATATGATCTCACTGACATGAGGAATGTGACAAATAAGACAGAGGATCACAGGGGAAAGGGGGGAAAAATGAAACAAGATGAAACCAGAGAGGGAGACTAACGGTAATAGGCTCTTAATCTCAGCAAACAAATTGAGGGCTGCTGGAATGGGGAGAGGAGTGGGATTGGCTGGGACCTGCGGATTGGGTGGGACGTGTAAGACTGATGAATCACAGACCTGTACCCCTGAAACAAAGAATACATTATATGTTAACTAAAAAAAAAAGATGTTGGATTTCGTCAAATGCTTCTCCTTCACCTTTTGAGATGATAATGTGCCTTTCATCCTTTATTCTATTAATATGGTGTATTACGTTGATTTTTCAGATATAAGACCAACCTTGTATTCCTGATATAAATCCTACCTGGTCATGGCATATAATCCTGCTATAGTGCTGGATTCAGTTTTGCTAGCATTTTGTTGATTTTTTACGTCTATATTCATAAAAGACACTGGTCTATAATTTTCTTGTGATATCTTCATATGGCTTTTGTAACACAGTAACAACACACTCAAAGCATTCCATCCTCCTCTTTTATTTTCAAAAAGTCTCCAAAGAACTTATATTTGAGGGCGCCTGGGTGGCTCAGCGGGTTAAGCCTCTGCCTTCGGCTCAGGTCATGATCTCAGGGTCTTGGGATCGAGTCCCGCATCGGGCTCTCTGCTCAGCAGGGAGCCTGTTCCCTCTCTCTCTCTCTCTGCCTGCCTCTCCATCAACTTGTAATTTCTTTCTGTCAAATAAATAAATAAAATCTTTAAAAAATAAAAAAAATTTAAAAAAAAAAGAACTTATATTTGATTGATACGGTAGAATCACCAAATGTGAAGTCATCTAAGCCTGGGCTCTTTGTTGTGGGATGTTTTTTGATTGTTAACTCAATCTCTTCACTTATTATTGATATATTCATATTGTCAGATTGTCTATTTTTTTTCTTGAGACAATCACAGTAGAGCCTTTCTAGAAATGCATAATTTCATCTAAGTTATTAAATTTGTTAGCATATAATTGTTCCTAGTATCCCTTATCATATTTTTTATTTCTGTAAGGACAGCAGTGATGCCCTCTCTTAGATTTCTGATTTTATTAATCTGAGTCTTGTCTCTGTTTCTCTTGATCAGTACCTTTTCAATTTTTGGTCTGTTGATTTTCACTGCTATTTTTCTTATCATTTATTTCTAATCTAGTCTTTTTTTTTTTTTTTCTTCTACTTGCTTTTGGTTTACTATGTTCTCTTACTAGTTTCTTAAGATGGACATTTAGGATATTAACTTAAGATCCTTCTTTAATCAAAGTATTTAAAAATATAGATTTCCTTCTCAGTGCTTTACTGCACTCCCTAAGTTATGGTATGTTGTTTTATTTATTTTTTTTTTAAGATTTTTTATTTATTTATTTGACAGAGATCACAAGTGGGCAGAGAGGCAGCAGAGAGAGAGTCGGAAGCAGGCTCCCCGCTAAGCAGAAAGCCCAGGGGCTCAGCCAGCTCGATCCCAGGATCCTGGGATCACGACCCGAGCCGAAGGCAGAGGCTCTAACCCACTGAGCCACCCAGGCGCCCCTGTTGTTTTATTTTTGGATATGAAGTATTAAGTGTTCAATAAACATTACTGAACAATGAATGGGTTTTTTTTTTAATTGTGGTAAGTCATACATAAGATTTACCATTTTTACCATTTTAAATGTACAACACATTGGTATTAAGTACCTTCACTATTGTGCAACCATGGCCACCATGAGATAGTGTGTTTTCATTTCAACCATCTAAGGATATTTTATAATTCTCCTTATAATCTCCTCTTTTACTCACTGATGATTTAGGAGTATGTTGTTTAATTTCCACATATTTGTGAATTCCCCAATTTCTCTCTATTACTGATATCTAACTTCACTCTATTGTGATCAGAAAAATATACTTTGTATGGTTTTCATCCTTTTAAATTTATTGAGGCTTGTTTTATGGCCTAACATATGATCTATCCTGGAGAATGTTCCACATGCACTTGAGAATAATGTATATTTTACTGCTACTGGGTGCATTATTCTATATATGTCTGTCCCTTAATAATTTAAGAATCTGTCTGCACCTAGACCACGTTTAAGTAAAAAATTCTCCATTATCTAAATCTTAAATTTTTCATGGTATCCCCTACTTTTTAGACTGCTTACATATCCCATATTTACATATTTAAAAAATCAAGTCTCCCCTTTAAAAATGAAAATCTCAGTTCTGGTACCATATTAAGAGTTGGTTTCTAAGAGCAAAACCTGTGAAAAAGGTAAGCCAAAAAGATACTTGCATGAGAGATTTTTTTAGAGGTTTCTGAAACATGAAATCCCCAGACTTAGGTGAATAAGAAGAGAGGCAACCATTCAATATGTCATTTGATAGCATAACAGCTGACATGGCCATCCCAAATTTCTCAAGGGAGCCGGGTTACACCCAGTTGAAAAAAGAAAACCCTATTAAGTACTGGTTAGTCAGAGTGAAGACAGAAGGTGTAAAAAGGCCGGGGGGAAAGAAGCAGCAGGAAGAGTTTTTCCTGTTACTGCACAAAGTCAAGCTATAAAGAAGTAACGCAGCAGTAATTTAAAATTCAGCTCTCATTTCAGCAATTTAGAATAAGTAAGGCAACTTCACATTTGAAACAGCACTTTCCAATTCACTAAGTAATTATACAAACACTACTTTTCTTTATCCACCCACAAAACCTCTCTATGACTGTTACTCTCATACTCTTTCACAGAAAAGTTCACAGATTCAGAAGCAAAGTAAATTCCAGCATCAACCAGCAAGTATGAAAGAGAATTAGGATTTGAACCTGAGCGTGTAACTTCAAATCCAGGGCTGTTTCCACCAAGTCACAGCTACTACTTCTCACCAACACACTTGGGTCTCTCAGTACTTTAGACATGTATATATAATTTAGAAGACAATCCACAAAGGAAGGATATATCCACCATACTTACCAAGTTACCAAAATAAGAGATTGAATCAAGAGATGCAACTAGAACCTGGCACAGCACCACATACTAAGCAAGTGCTTCATCAAGAACAAATGAAGACTGGTGCCTGGGGGACTCAGTCTGTTAAACGTCTGCCTTCGGCTCAGGTCATGATCCCAGGGCCCTGGAATCAAGCTCTGCATCCAGCTCTCTGCTCCGTGGGGATCCTGCTTCTCCCTCTCCCTCTGCCTGCCACTCTGCCTACTTGTGCTCTCTATCTCTCCGTCAAATAAATAAATAAATTCTTCAAAAAAAAAAAAAAGGACAAATGAATAGGAAGAACCATATGCATTCCCAGAAGTAACTCTAGGAGAGTAATCAGCAACCTTTAGTTCAGAGGGTTTAGTGTTTCTCACAGATGCTGACAGCAAGCTGAAAGCATGATCCTAAAAAGGAAAACGAGACAAAGAAAAAAGGGGAGGGACACCTGGGTGGCTCAGTGGGTTAAGCCGCTGCCTTCGGCTCAGGTCATGATCTCAGGGTACTGGGATCGAGTCCCACATCGGGCTCTCTGCTCAGCAGGGAGCCTGCTTCCTCCTCTCTCTCTCTGCCTGCCTCTCTGACTACTTGTAATCTCTCTCTGTCAAATAAATAAATAAAATCTTTTAAAAAAAAATAAAAAATAAAAAAAAAAAAGAAAAAAGGGGAATGCATAACCACTGGGAGACACTAGGTAAAGGATAAACAGAAACTCTGTACTATTTTTCCAACTTCTGTGAATCTATAACTATTCCAAAATGTAAAGAAGGAAAAAAATGAAAAGATACACATGGTGTGCACAGGCTCTTGGTACTCAGTTCCTAAGTTCACTACCTACTGTGCCAGCCAATCTCCCGGGCACTGCCTTCAACAAGCTCCAGGTTCACGGGGGAAAGAAAGACGAGTGAGTGATCTATCCGGACAGTATATCGAGGTGTTTTCTTGTAAGACTATCTCCTTTTCTGATGACTCCCTAATAAATAGGGGAAAAGTAAAGACTGCACCAGTGAAACAAATATAAGGGCACCCCTGGGCAAAACTCTGTCTTACTTGTGCACTGGCATGAAAACACATGCTTTGCTTACTCTTACCCTCCCAATCGTTTCCGTGGCTTCCATTCCTGGCTCCAGCAAGATTCATACTGAAGACACAGACTCCGACCAACTGGGAAATCCCACATAGTCACAGAGCCTTCAATAATAAAAAGTCCTGGGGCGCCTGGGTGGCTCAGTGGGTTGAGCCTCTGCCTTCGGCTCAGGTCATGATCCCAGGGGCCTGGGATAGAGTCCCGCATGGGGCTCTCTGCTCGGCGGGGAGCCTGCTTCTCCTCATCTCTCTCTCTGTCTGTCTCTCTGCCTATTTGTGATCTCTCTCTCTGTCAAATAAATAAATAAAATCTTTAAAAAAATAATAATAATAATAAGGAGTCCTGTGCTCACTGAAGATAGAGAACTGATTAGAGGGCTTTAGAGATTCATTTATTCATTGGCAAATCAGATGGTATTAAGTTTGGCCTCAAATCTTTCTAATGCAATAAAGTGAAGTGGAAGAGAAAGAGAATTTGGAACATCAGCCAAGCAATGACAAAGATTGCTGAAAAGTTTTCCATACGGCTTCCTACCCGCCCCACTGAAACCATATTTCAAGCATACAGACATTAAGTCTCCACTTTACTAAGCTTACACATAAAGCTAGGGAAAATTCTATTTCTCAGATCAATTAAAACAGAACGCTGATATTACTAAAATGACATGCTTATATTCATATTTTACGGATTCAGAAAAAAATTCCACAAGAAAAACACAAAAAGAGATCTGTGCCTTAACTATGTTAGTATATACTGAATTGTACCCACACATGCTCAGTTTCCAAATGGAGTTGTTACTGTCTGTATTTTTCCAACATGACTATTCCTACCCATCACTAACACAAATTTCTTTAAAATATCAAGACGTAACCCTCACTCTACTCCTCCATTTAAACAAAAAGATCAATTGAGAATCTAACTGGATATAATCGGACATGTTTTAATATGCAGATAAGAATAAAATTCGTAACTACCTAGGGCAATGTGGAAACATCTATCAGTAATCTTTAAACGTATATGTTGATCCCACAAGTACAAATCTAAGAATTCATGTAAGGAAGTAATTTGTCAAACACGCTGAACTGTATACATAAAGTCGTCTATTGTGGCTGCTCATTAAAACAAAATTTATTTTTTTTTTTAAGATTTTATCTTTAAGTAATCTCTACACCCAGCATGGGGCCGAACTCACAACACCAAGATCAAGATTGCATGCTCCACCAACTGAGCCAGCCAGGTGCCCCAAGGAAAACTTATTAAATGAAAATAGCCCTAAACGTATAAGAACAAAGAAATGGGAAAGAAGTTACCATACATTCAAACAACAACATACCATGCAGTCACTCTACAATAAAAATATGTTCTTGACAGCCTGGAAAAATATTTATGGTCAACTTAAGTGAAAAAAAGCAACGTAGTAAAAAAGGGGCGCTTGGTTGGTTTGGTCAGTGGAGCATGCAACTCTTGATCTCAGGGTCATAACTTCATGTCCCATGTTGGGCAGAGTTTACTTTAAAAAAGAAAAAAAATTTAAAGCAAGCTAGAAAATAGCATGTTTATGACATCATATTCGTTTATAAAATACAAAATAGTCACTTATACCTGCATGCACAGAAAAAGTATGGATGGAAACATCATACCAAGACATTAACACTATAATTTCTAAAATGAAAATGCACTACTTACATAATTTTAAAAATACATGTTAAAAATAACAGTGTACTTAAAAAAAAACTGATAGTAACAAAACAATGCTGCAAACTATACATACATATAAAGACTCATATATGTGAAGACTATCTACAAAACCACCTAAGAAATCAGAAACAGTAGCTTCCTCGGATGTGGAAGAATACAAAGAAAAGGTGGAGGAAGACTGACTTTTCATTCTCTAGCCTTGTGTACCTTTTAAGTTTTTTGACCATATACATATTATCTGGTCAAAGAAAATACAAATTTCAAAACATTAGGAATGTATAATATTCTTTCTAGTTAAACCATATCATATGCAATAAATACCAGAAAGTTGTTTGTAAAGTCAAATTTAATTGTAATCATGAAACCATAGGCATCATCAGTTACTATAAGAATTAAAAACTATGGGGTGGCCTGGCTAACTCAGTGGGTAGAGCATGTGACTCTTGATCTCGGGGTCATGACTTCAGCCCTGCACAGAGCTTTAAAAAAATTGAAAACTATAAAAAGAGCCAGTTATTCAGCAAATTGTCCATCTCTGGTACTCCTCTCTAGAAGGCAGCCTTGGTAACATATAAGGAAGCAAAGCTTATTTCCGAACCTCATAACCAGCCATGAAATCATTGCAAAATCAAAGTAATGAGAAAGAAAAACAAACAAGTAATGAGAAGACAAGTGCTCGATTGGTTTTTTAATCACTGAAGCATAGCTACATTTTAACTGAAAAATGACATATAACAGTGTTCATACACTTTTACAAAATTTTATCTTTATAGGGTTTTTTTTTCAGATTTTATTTATTTGACAGAGAGACAGCGATCACAAGTAGGCAGAGAGGCAGGCAGAGAGATGGGGGAAGCAGGCTCCTCGCCGAGCAGAGAGCCCAGTGTGGGGCTTTATCCCAGGACCCTGAGATCACGACCTGAGCTGGAGGCAAAGACCCAACCCATTGCGCCACCCAGGCACCCCATATAGTTTGTTTTGTTTTGTTTTTTTAAGATTTTATTTATCTGACAGAGAGAGATCACAGAGAGGCAGGTGGGGGGCGGGGGGGTGGAGGAGAGAAGGCTCCCTACTGAGCAGAGAGCCTGATGTGGGGCTCGATCCCAGAACCCTGAAATCATGACTTGAGCCAAAGTCAAAGGCTTAATCTACTGAGCCATCCAGGTGTCCCCAAAATTATATTTTTTAATGTATTAACTACAGGATTCTCATTTTACAGGCTGGGTTTTGTTAAAACCTCTAAGATGGGGGTGCCGGAGTGGCCCAGTTAAGCCTCTGACTCTTGATTTTAGCTCAGGTCATGATCTTAGTGTCCTGGGATCAAGCCTCACACTGGGTCCCACACTTAGCATAGTCTGCTTATCCCTCTCCCTCTGCTCCTCCCCCTGCTCACTCTCTCTCAAATAAATAAAATCTTTTAAAAAAAAGAAAAAAACAACCTCTAAGATGGATGATTTGGCAGTATCCCTCGAAATTTTAAAGATACATAACTTTCAACCCGAAATGTCAACTTATAGGACTTTATTCATATATGTGCAAAATAAATTATTATAGGATTATTCTTTCTAGCATTATTTATAAAAGCAAAAGACTAGAAAAAACTAAATGCTCCTGAATAAAGGGCTAGGTAAATTATGATATGCCTTCATTAAAAAAAAAAAAAAAAAACAGTAAGGAGGGGTGCCTTTGTGGCTTAGTCACTTGAGCATCTGACTCTTGATCTCAGCGTTTGAGCCCCACATTGGGCTCCACACTGGGCATGGAGCCTACTCAAAAAAAGAAGAAGAAAACCCACAACAATGAGGAAGTCTATTTTTTTTTTTAAGATTTTTTTTTTTTTATGGGGTAGCTGGGTGGCTCAGTTGGTTGAGGTCATGATCCCAGGGTCCTGGGATCAAACCCCACATATCTGCCCAGCGGGAACCTGCTTCTCCCTTTCCCCACCACCCCCTCCTGGTACTCTCTCTCTGTGTCAAATAAACAAATAAAATCTTTAAAAAAAAAAAAAAAGGATTTTATTTATTTATTTGAGAGAATGAATGGGGGGGGCAGGGCAGAGAGAAAGGAAGAAGCAGACTCCCCACTGAGCACAAAGACTGATGCAGGACTCAATCACATGACACTGGGATCAAGACCTTGGCCCAAAGGAGATGCTTACCCAGTAGAGCTACCCAGGTGCCCCATAAGTAAGTCTTTAACATATTCACAGAGAATGATTTGCAAGAGAAAAAAAGAAAGGAGGAAGAAAGGAGGGAGGGAAAAAGGGAGGGAGGAAAACACAGGGTAGTCTGCAGTAGTCTGTACAAAAAAGGAGGAAAGGGAGATAGATAGATAGATAGATAGATAGACATATATGCCTTTTTTTCACATATATAATTAATACCACTGGTGTTTCCAGGAAAGGGAACTGGGTGGATGGAAGACAGGAGAGGAGGAAAACTTAAATTTCAAATCATGTCTATGTAATGCCTGTTCAAAAAATAAATATTTTATTTAAAAAATTAATGCATTTAACTAGCAGTTCTATTTCTCCTTTCTAGGTAATTTAAACAAAATGAAAAGAATCTTCATACTCAGCTATAACAGATTTACACTCACTCATAATTAAAAGGGATACTGGAGCGACTGGCTGGCTCAGTTGCTAAGAGTGTGATCCTTGATCTCAGGGTTGTGAGCTCAAGTCCCATACTGAGTATAGAGATTACTTAAAAATAAAATTGTTAAAAAATAAAAAAAGGGACACAGACTATCCCCTAGACATTAAAAAAAAAAAAAAAGTTTGACAACCAATAAAGAACACAATAAGCTTGTAATTACAATAAAAACATATTTTTAATAATGCCATCACTCTCCAGAAGCAATATCAATAGCAGTTTCCCAAAAGCACAATGTCTAATCCCTACCCCAAAATTCCAAAATTGAATCACTGGTGATTCAAGTAAAGATTGGAAAATAGTCCTGGTTCTATCAAGACCTAGGGTTCTGTGAAAGATGCTAGTTTCAGACAGCCTTCTCTCAGCAAGGGGGCTTTCTGGGCCCTTGTCTATGGACACTTCACAACATTAGACCATGGTATTAATATGGCGAAGAGGCAGGCTCTTCGCCCCACAGTCACAACCTAGGTCCCCAGCAAACACAGCTCTCCCATAAATGGAAAACAACAAAGAGGCCACAGAGTACCCAACCAGGCATGCGTATCTGGTTCAAGGCCTTACACACTTCAGGTCAAAACAGGGTTAAGACATCTCTCTTTTCCTATCCCCAGAATAGGGGCCCTTCCCTCTCCAGTCTTCCCACAGGAGCACACTTAACTCAGGAATCATAACTGTCTCCTTGCTTGTCTGACTTCCCTCATAAGTGGTAGAGCTCTTTGGAACAGGGCTGAGAGCCTCTCTCTCTGTCCTGTGGCAGAACAGTTAAATGCGTTTGAGTGAAGATTCTGATCGAGGCATACAGTTTCTGCATTCTTTACTAACTACCCAGGATATACCCTAGAATAACTCTTTTAATTAAATGGCAGCAGTTTTCACAAAGGCTCTGGTTTTCAGGTCCATCTCTCATGAACACCTACCTATATTGTTCCCTCCATTCACCCTACCCCACCCCACCCCAAAGGAGGTCTACAAATCACATAATGATAAGATGTTCTTTATCTTCCCCAGCTGTCATCCTGTCATATAGGATTCTGTAAAATCATTACTATACAATTAGGCTAAATATTATTATTTTGTTCAAACAAATGTTCTTTGGCAATTTCAGAAACCTCCTCCAAGTTCTAAAAAGGCATGACAGAATGGAAAGCTTTTCCCATCATGTTCACTTTAAAAATGCAGTCACAGGCCATAGGAAATCTCCTTGGCATGCCATTCTCTACCAACAGGCAAACACAATCAGAATCGGGCGAAAATCCATACCCATGAGCCCAAATCAGCTTGCACAGAGGGCAATGCGACACTGAGAATCTTTTTCTTTTTTTTTTTTTTAAGATTTTATTTTATTGGGCGCCTGGGTGGCTCAGTGGGTTAAGCCGCTGCCTTCAGCTCAGGTCATGATCTCAGGGTCCTGGGATCGAGTCCCGCATCGGGCTCTCTGCTCAGCAGGGAGCCTGCTTCCCTCTCTCTCTCTCTGCCTGCCTCTCCGACTACTTGTGATTTCTCTCTGTCAAATAAATAAATAAAAAATCTTTAAAAAAAAAAAAAAAAAAGATTTTATTTTATTTATTTGACAGAGAGAGAGACAGCGAGAGAAAGAACACAAGCAGCAGGAGAGGGAGAGGGAGAAGCAGACTCACCATGGAGCAGGACTCTGGGATCATGACCTGAGCCAAAGGCAGCCATTTAACGACTGAGCCACCCAGGCGCCCAGAGTATTTCTTTTTAAAGAACCACCTTCCCACCCCCCAGCATGGGATCCCATGTCTGAAGGGTGGATAATTGGTATATTAAATGACAAAAACACTTCCTGAATCAAATTTTGTGTGCACAGATACAGCTATATACTACCTCTGGTCTTATTTACAGAGAAGTTGGGTCCATCTTTGTATACACAGATACATGGCTACAGATTCACATTCATACCAGGCCAACTTCTCTGTAAATAAGGCCAGAGGTAGTGAAAGAAAACAGGCTGCATTGTTTATTCCTTCTCTCCCTGGAATAAACCGTTATTCCGACTAAGGGAGTTCAAGCTGTTGAATCTCTTCATTGGCTGACAATTTTCCTGAAAGCATGTCGATTACTGGATTTGATCTAACCTCTCTGATGTTATGTTGCCTGTAACTAGAAAATAAATGAATAATTCCTTTTTTTGTTTTCACTATTAATAATAAGGAACTACCAAAATAAACAGTGGAAGAATAACCAGTACCTTATATGATTAAAGTGTTTATGTAACAACACACTAAGAAATGCCTATTTCAGTATCAAAACCCAGTGGAAAACAAAACATCAAGGCCAATCTTCAAACCAGGTCTCCCCCTTCAATGACATCTGGATGGTACATTACAAAATGGACTCCTGAGGGAGGTCTGAGCACTCAGGACAAATAAGAGTAGACCCCAGTGAACACTAAAGAGAGTGTTGGGAGGGAATCTAATAATATAGAACCAAAGAGAAAGTTCAGATACCTCTTCACTAGTTAACATTTGGAATTTCTAGGCAAAAGTATTTTAAATGATAGTTAGTATTTTTGTTAGAAAAGTAATATACACTATTCCACAAACTTCAAATAACTTTTTAAACTAACAGCATTTGTGAAAAATGCAAATCAAAATGGATCAACAATCTAAATATAAAAGATAAATCTATAAAACTAAATATATAAAAATTACCCCTAAAATGAATATAAATCCCAATATAAAGCTTATTGTAATCTTAAATTTAACAAGCTAAAAATTTTCCATTTATCCATGAAACAAACCTTGCCTACCCTCCTTCATCCTTATCACCTGCCCTCCCTGTTTTCTTCCCTTGAAACAGGATACGTGGATATTTTAAATGCATGTCCTTTTAAGTTCTTTTCCCAAATGTGAGGATTGATACAGCATCTGTCTTTCAAATGCCTTTGGAATTTTGTGTGTGTGTGACATAAGATATTTGGGTAAACTTCAGTTACGTTGCATTTAAAACCTTTAACTTTACAATATGCTGATTATTGATTTTTTAAGAATCTTCTGCAATTATCCAAACATAACCACAAACATCTATACTCAGCTTTATAATTCAATCAATAAAAGATAAGGCCATCACTTGCATAGTACTACACTGGGGACTAGAGTGATGGGGATGCAGGGAGACAAGAGAGGTTTAGAAATGGGGAAACAAAGAAATATAACATATATCCGACCCTGAAGGTCATCAAAATCTATTTTGAAAACAGATACCACTTGGACGCCTGGGTGGCTGAATGGGTTAAGCCTCTGCCTTTGCCTCAGGTCATGATCTCAGGGTCCTGGGATGGAGCCCCACATCAGGCTCTCTGCTCAGCAGGGAGCCTGCTTCCCCCTCTCTCTCCCCGCCTGCCTCTCTGCCTACTTGTGATCTCTCTTTCCCTCTGTCAAAGAAAGAAAGAAAACAGGTACTACTTAAAAGTAATTATACAAAATTAAAAGGAAGAAAGGGAACTCACATTTATTAAATGTCTCTCATATGTCAAGCAGCAAAACTGTAACACAATACAAAATATCCACATATCCTGTTTCAAAGAAAGAAAACTGGGCGGGGAGGTGGGGAGGAGGGTTAAGGATGAAGGAGGGTAAGGCAATGAAAAATACCTAAACCAAAATATAAATGTAATTAAAATGTTTATATCAGTCTTCAACAAATGGTCTCCAAACAAATGGAACACCTGGATATCTACATGCAAACAATGAAGTTGGATTCCCTACCTCACATCATGTAAAAAAATTTTAATTCAATTGAATCAACAACCTAAACATAGGAGTAAATCTTCATGACTTTGGATTGGTAATAGATTCTTAGCTATAAAACCAAAAGCATAAGCAGCAAAAGAAACAAACAGATTAACTGGACTTCATCAAAATTAAAAACTGCTGTGCATCAAAGAACATGGTCAAGAAAACATGAAGACAATCCACAGAATGAATGGGAGAAAATACCTACACATCACATATCTGGTAAGAGTTTAATATCCAGAACATACAAGAACCCCTAAAACTAACTCAACAACAAAAAGACAATGCAATCTAATAATATGCAAAGGACTTGAATAGATATTTATCCAAAAAAAGTAACACCTTAGTCATCACAGAAAAACAAATCAAAACCACAGTGAGATACTGTTTCACAACTATCAGAATCGTTATAACTTTAAAAATAAAATAACCAGGGGCACCTGGGTGGCTTAGTGGGTTAAGCCTCTGCCTTCGGCTCAGGTCATGATCCCAGGGTTCTGGGATCCAGCTCTGCATCTGGCTCTCTGCTCAGCAGGGAGCCTGCCTCCCATCCCCTCTCTACCTGCCTCTCTGCTTACTTGTGATCTCCGCCTATCAAATAATAAATAAAATCTTTAAAAATAAAATAAAATAACGGAAAACAGCAAGTGTTTGCAAAGATATGGAGAAACTGAAACCGTTGTACACTCCCACTAGGAGTGCAAATGGTACAGCCACCCTGGGAAAGTTCAATGAGTCCTCAAAAAGTTAAACAATTACCACACGACCCAGTAATTCTAGTCCTAGGTATACACCCCAAAGAATTGAGAACAGAGACTCAAACAGAAATTTGTAAACCAATATATACTGCAGCATTATTCACTACAGTCAAAAAGTGGAAACCACCCAAGTTCTATCAACAGATGAGAGGATAAACAAAACGTAGTATATACATACAATGAAATATTATTCACCAACTAAAAAAGAGTAACATACATCCTACAACATGAATGAATCTTGAACACATTATGCTAAGTGAATAAATCATAGAAGGACAGATATTATATGATTCCACTTAGTGAAATATCTAGAATAGGCAAATTTGTAGCAACTGAAAGTAGATTATAAATTACCAGGAACTGAGGGAGAGAGAGGAAGGGGACTTATGGCTTAATGGTTACAGGGCTTCTGTCTGGAAAAGATTTGGAAGCTGACTGATGATGGTTGTTAAACTGTGAATTTAAGTAATGCCCTAACTGATATTCTTAAAAAACGGTTAAAATATGGGGTGCCTGGGTGGCTCAGTGGTTTAAGCCTCTGCCTTCAGCTCAGGTCATGATCTCAGGGTCCTGGGATTGAGCCCCACGTCTGGCTCTCTGCTCAGCAGGTAGCCTGCTTCCCCCTCTGTCTGCCTGCTTCCTCCTCTCTCTGCCTCTCTGCCTACTTGTGATCTCTCTCTCTGTGAAATAAATAAATAAAATCTTTCAAAAAAAAAAACGGTTAAAATAGCCTATTTTAGGGGCGCCTGGGTGGCTCAGTGGGTTAAGCCGCTGCCTTCGGCTCAGGTCATGATCTCAGGGTCCTGGGATCGAGTCCCACATCAGGCTCTCTGCTCAGCAGGGGGCCTGCTTCCCTCTCTCTCTCTCTGCCTGCCTCTCCATCTACTTGTGATTTCTCTCTGTCAAATAAATAAATAAAATCTTTAAAAAAAAAAAAATAGCCTATTTTATGTTATATTATATTATTATATACGTTGTTATTTTTATGATATATATATATATCATATATATATCTCAATTTAAAAATTTAAAAGAAAAAAAAAGATTTATATCATGTCTTCAGTAACCTGGACTGTCCAAGGGTAGATTTCAAATCAGGGATGATCTAACCTTCATTGAAACCCTAGTGGGAAGCTTGCTGCTCTACATCCCTCCTGACCTGTAAGGAGGTATTTCTAGATGCCACCAGAAGCTGGGAACAGACTTTCTCCCAAGACAGCCCACTGACCTTTCACGAACAAGGAATAACCTGTGCTGGAAAAACTGAAACAAATGGAAAGGAAGCTGAAGAATCTGAAAGCCAAACTCTGCAAGCTGTATGACTGTGGACAAATTATTCAACTTTTAAACCTCAGCTTCCTCTCATTCTAAAATGAAAATTGCATCGGCCTGTTGCTCTAAGGGTTGGCAACAGCATACCTATAAAAAGTTGGGTGTTCAATCCATGGTGACCGTTGCCATTGTGACACTGGGTCTACCTACCACCTTGGGCCAACCAAGGGCTGAGCAGGACATGGTTTGTGTCTGGGAGCTCTATGACTTCTCAGAACTGAAATAAAACACAGCCAACAGCACGAGAAGACTTCAGAGAAGGAGCTGTTTTTATGAAGTTCAACTACTCTTGGAAAGACTGGCTTATTGTTCCTAGAATGAACCAGGCTACTCTGTATCAGTAAGGGGACCACTACACAATTCATTCCCTCTATACAAGAAGCCTCTGTTAGCATGTCTGAGCAACCCTTCCTAACTGAGTCGGCCTCTACCCACAAGAAAGACACACTCTGGGAAGAAACTGAGCAGAAAATGAGCTAGAAGGTAGTCCCGAGGCAGCTCTCCAACTCTGTGGCTTCAGAATCACTTGGGAAATCTGTATAAAAAGCAGATCCCTCACCCCCACTATCAGACATTCTGATTACTGAATTATTTCAAGCAGGGCCCTTGAGCACAAAAAAACTCTTGGAATGTAGGAGATGCAAATGTAATAAGATTACATTCTGATGCTGACAAATAGACTATTCTGTCCCACAAAGCAAAGGCTGCATTTTTCTCCACATCTACCTGGAAATACAACAGCTTTACCAATGCAGGGCAAGAGTGAAAACCAAGGAGGATCACCTGTGTGTAATGCCCAATACAAATTGCATACAGTCAGTTCATACAGAAATTCATCATTACTGCTTCTTTCTTTCTTTCTTTTTTTTTTTTTTTTTTTTTTTTTGACAGAGAGAGACACAGTGAGAGAGGGAACACAAGCAGGAGGAGTGGGAGAGAGAGAAGCAGGCCTCCTGCTGAGCAGGGAGCTCAATGTGAGGCTGGATCCCAGGACCCTAGGTTCATGACCCAAGCCGAGGGCAGATGCTTAACGACTGAGCCACCCAGGTGCACTGCTTATTATTTTTTAAAATAAAGGAAAAATAAAAATAATGTGCCATTCCACATCTCTCACAGTAACAAAAAATACACTTAAAATATATTATCAGAAGTTGGTAAAATTTTTGTGGAATTGATACATTCTTAGGGGGCTGGGAAAATTATTAACTGATACAACTTTTTGGTCAGCAATCAAGCAATATGTATCCAAAGGTCACCCAATACTCATTTCTCTGAATGTACCCTAAAGAAACAACACAAAAGAAGCCAACTCTATGCAAAAAGATAGTCACTGTTGTAGTCTATGTAATTTAAAAAAAAAAGTGGCACCTGGTGGCTGTTGGAAGAGCATGAGACTTAATCTTGTGGTCATGAGTTCGAGCCCCCATCAGGTGTAGAGATTACTTAAATAGGTAAGTAAACTTAAAAAAAAAAAAAAAGATATTTACGTCAAGGACCCCAGTTTCCCAAAATCTGTCATATCATCTCAAATATGACAAAGCTATTAAAAAACTTAAATGATGAGTGATATGTCATTACGTGGAAAGTAGTCCCAAAACATGCAAGACCTAATATTACGGGCACCTGGGTGGCTCAGTAGGTTGAGCCTCTGACTTTGGCTCAGGTCTCAGATCTCAGGGTCCTGGGATCAAGCCCCTCATCGGGCTCTCTGCTCAGTAGGGAGCCTGCTTCCCCACCCCCCTGCCTGCCTACTTGTGATCTCTGTCAAATAAATAAATAATACCTTTTTTTAAAAAGACCTAATATGAATTACTACAAAGTACAAATATATGGATAGCTTCAAAGGTGATACATTAAGAAATAATAGCTTGTATTAGGAGGGTTTGATGTGACTTTTCTCCCTCTGGTCCTCTGGTCTCTCAAGTTTCTACTATGTTATTATAATAAGACTATAAATAAATTTAACTGATTCTGCTTGGAAAGGTAACTGGAAAACACTTATAGAGACAGGTGGAAAGTGGATTTAGCTATCCTGAACAAACATAAACTCACCCAAATGTGCCATGGTAACAGACAGTCCCACAGACTTTTTTTAATTTTTTTCAATCTTCTAAGATACATGTAATATTAAATTTGAATTTTAAAAGCAAGTAGAAACACTAAAAGACAAGAGGAAATCTAGTTTGGCAGCTATTCACATGGCAAAAAGATCAGAAGATTTCATGAACCATAACTTTAATAATCCAACAAAATTATGTAACTTGACAGGAAAAGAACATTTAAGTTGAGAAACTGAAGGCCTGGCTCTCCCAGCGCTATCTCAGACTGAGCGTCAACCTGCAGATCTTAGTTTCTCATTTGTAAATTGGTAGGATCATGATGTTATCTTCCCCATCTACCTCAAAGGACTTTTAAGAGAGGAGCAAAGATGATTAGGAATGTAAAAGTGCTTTGAAAATTGAGTATTTTTTCCCTTAAATCTGGCTATTATTTATTACTAAGAAGATACTCACATATGTGTAGCTACCCAAAAGAGGAACAGTTGTTTAGAAGGATACATTTCAAACTGGTAAGTGGATATGCCTCCCAGGGGGCCTGAGATCTGGGGCCAAACCCTTACCTTTATCTGCATTGTTTCAATCTTTTTTTTCTTTTAAGATTTTATTTATTTATTTGATCAAGAGATAGAGCCAGAGAGCACAAGCTGGGGAGAATAGCAGAGGGAGAGGGAGAAGCAGCCTCCCCGCTGAGCGGGGAGCCTGATGCGGGGCTCCAGCCCAGGGCCCTAGGATCATGACCTGAGCTGAAGGCAGATGCTTAATCTTCTGAGCCACCCAGGCTCCCCTGCATTGTTTCAGTCTTTCAGGAGAATCTATTTATATGTTACTTGGTAAATTTTTAATTTGTAAAAGCAAATGCAATCACTAACAAAATTAACACAGTGTTAATCTTGGGTTTTGAGGGTTTTTTTAAGAACCACCTGGGGAAAAAAAAAAAAGAACCACCTGGGGGTTGTTCAACTGTGGCTGTCCAGGTCTCACAGACTTAATTGACCAAAATCTCTGAGTGGACAGGAATAAATAAGTTCAGACCAGTTGTATTTTAACAATTCAAGTGATTCTATGACTTGATTATTGCTTCTTATGCTATGTTATCATTAATTCTCTTATTAATTCTCTAATACAATAATATTCTTTTTTTTTAATATTTTATTTATTTATCAGAGAGAGAGAGGGGGAGAGAGCGAGCACAGGCAGACAGAATGTCAGGCAGAGGCAGAGGGAGAAGCAGGCTCCCTGCTGAGCAAGGAGCCCGATGTGGGACTCGATCCCAGGACGCTGGGATCATGACCTGAGCCGAAGGCAGCTGCTTAACCAACTGAGCCACCCAGGCGTCCCATCTAATACAATAATATTCTTATACTCTAATTTTCTTATACTAACTCCTACACAAAGACATAGAGGAATACCATGCATATCCACTTACTATATGCCAGTCACTACTCTGAGCACTTGACTTATATTATCTCACTTAATCCTTACAACCCTGCCCTCCCCTCACCCTTGTTTTACAGATGAAATTATTAAAATACAAAGAGATTATTTAATAGGCCCATGGTCCAAAGTCATAGAGCTAGTAAGTGGCAGAGCTAGAATGTACAACAAAGTTTGAAAACCATTGATACAGTTTCTTAACCTAAGACAACAGCTGTATACTTTGGTCAGGTCACCGCAAATTCTGTTTCTTTTCAGACACTGCATTTGCCTAAAGAAAGCAGCGTGGTAAAATCTGATTTCCCCATGAGGGGAAGGTACACCTGGCTGGCTTAGTCTGTAGAGCATGAGACTCTTCACCTAGGGGTTATAAATTTGAGCCCCATGTTGGGTATAAGGATTACTTTAAAAAATTAAAATCTTGGGGCGACTAGGTGGCGCAGTCAGTTAAACATCGACTCCTGGTTTCAGCTTGGGCCTTGATCTCAGGGTTGTGAGATGGAGCCCCACAGACTCTGCACTCAGCACCGACCTTGCTTTAGAGTCTCCCTCCCTCTCCCGATCCCCCTCTCCCCTGCAAGTCTGAGCTTAGGAGCCGCTCACTCTCTAAAAAAAGAAAATAAAATCTTTTTTAAAAATGTTATAAAAACCACAAGGGTACAAAGGATCTAGGGCTGTTTACATACTTCCAGCGTAACTGGCATCACTTTGTAATATTCTGTTCCTCTATTAGTCTGTGAGCCCTGGACCATGTAGTCTTTTCAGCTGTACCCTCATGATAACTGGTAGCTAACTAAAGAAAGAGTTTAATAAATTAATTCATCAATAAATCTACAGACAGCTTGATGACTGTCCTAGGAAATGAAAGGCTATTATGTAGAGAAGAAACAGACTTCATGTTGCTTCAGGGGGTGCAACCAAGAACACCCAACAGGAGAGTGGCAGATTTTGGTACACTCTAAACTAGCTTTCTAGCAACCAAGACCTGTCCAGTAACAGAGAAGCACATCTGCAATGTAAGGTTGATGATCAGAACAGAGTAGACAAAAGGTAGGACAGTGGTTGGTCTATGGCGCCTCTAAGAGTTTTTCCAAAGCTCAAAGTATTCTAAGTTACAATACATTTATTCATCCTTTCACAGTTCATACATTTAAAGTGACTGGTTACACAAGTCCCTAGTTACACAAGTCCTGGTAGTAAGTACAGAGGATATCACAGTGTCGTACAAACTCCCAGTGCCCTCAAGGATGTAAAGAATACAAGCACGGGCATCCGTCTCCCAGGGAGGAAGGTAATGGATACAAAAGGAATCAGCAAGGAATGAGATTTCCAGGCAGGAAACAAGAGGGAAGTCAACACAGGCATTCTGAAAGAAAGTCCGTCATTTGAGCACATGTGAGCCACATCTTTAGGGATCCGTGGGGGAAGATGGACTGGCGCTGCCGTAACAATCTGGAGAAGAAAAGCCTGCAGTATGGCAGTACCGGTCTGAGCATAAAGGAGGCAGGCAAGCCCTGGAGCACTGAAGACCCAGCAGAAATAACCACTAAACTCCACGGCTTTTAAAAAAGAAGGCCTTTGGAGGTCATTCAGGCAAACATATTCACATGTTATGGACATTGTCCTACTTGCACTGGGTAGAAAGGTTTGTTTACTTTCTCAAATTACATTTTACACACCAAAAACTCTATCATCAATGACTTCTCCCTTGCTTAGTTCTTTTTCTTTTTTTTTTTTTTAAGACTAATAAATCCTTCTCTTATTTTCAAAGAAACCTTTTCGATGATTCTGTTTTGCTTGCAGTTTTCAAAACTGGCAGTTTTAATAACTCAGCTCTTAGCCTAACATTATAATCCCTTAAGTGCTTATATAATTTATCAATAGTACTAAATTAAAAATAGTATAATCTAAGAACGATTTTATAAATAGAAGATTGTTAAGAAATGGACTCTCAGAAACAAATTTAAGTCTCAGATCCAAGAAACTATATCTCACTCAACTTATAAATTGTGAGACTGAGCCACCCAAGAAAATAGAATTAACTACTGAAGCAAAAAAAAAAAAAAAATCTAAACCCAAAACCAATGAACAAAACGTAATACATATGAACAATAAACTTAATGTTCTTTGGCCAATCATTTCTCAGTGTCCCTGTCAAACTATTTTAAGGATCTGAAATCTTGCTCTATAAAAAGTAAGTTCCCATCATCCAAACTACACTTAAGAGATTCTATCGCAGTGGTTACTGAAGCATAAACACCAACCTTCAGTTTTTTCCTTCTTTTAGTGCAAAAAAATGCTTACCTCTTTTAGATAGAAGTTGAGTCTGTGGCCCAAATCCTGAGATCTGGGTTTTCAGTTCCAACACTAATTTAAGATGTAAGGTTAGCAAAGGCCTTTCCTGTATTTACCACTCAGCTTAGACTGTAACATGGAGATACAATATTTGACACCCCCACCACCAACGGTCACTTCAAAGGATTTCTAACTTTGGTTAACTTTAGCTGGGAGAATACAAAGCTAGGGCTGAAAACTCAGTTAAAAAAAAAAAAAAAAAAAACTTTAAAAAATCAGAAATAGTGCTGCTCCATGTTAGCTTACAAACTATGAATTACAGAAACAGATCTGAGTAACAATGGGTAAGAATGGTGCGGTTACACAATTTTACCAAAACGAATAAGCAAACAGCTCACAAAAATTTAAATCTTTCTTAGCAAATGGAGAAGATAAATAATATTCACTAACTCTGGGACATTGTGGTTTTGTTTTTATCTATAAGGTCTCTGCATCAATGTTACTATTCTCCCACTCCCTTTATGAGCAAAAGGAGCCCACTGTCCAGGATGCCTCAGACCCAGAGCTCAGTAAATGTCACAAATAATAATAGTAATAAAAGCAACAATCGTTAAAGCTAGAATTTATACTGTGGCACCAGAATAGGGTGCAAGGCACATGGCAGCATGAAACTATTTCTCCCTTCTGACTTCTGCATCACTGCCTCCCAAAGGACTACAGAATCCAAAGCTCTCATTACCACATCTACAAATTAAAGTATCATGATTAAAGAACTCACAGGTTCTACAAACGGTCAGTATTGAGTGAACAAACACTAAAACAAAAAAAATTCATCCGTATGCAACAAAACATGCTTCAAAGGACTTCACCTAGTTTTTTTTTTTAATCTGAGAAATAAACACAACTATTTTATATATAACATTATGTAATAAGTTAGACTCTGGAAACCCCCATACTCATCCGAGCGGCTCGAAAAATGGAAAGCAAAATTCGATTAGCTCCATTGTACCCAACCAGGCTAACGTGCAAGATCACACACTCATCTTCGTCAGAGCGGCTCTGCCAATACCAAAGAACAACAAAGGCAAGTTGAGGAGGTTGCACAAGGCGTAACTCAGCACTTGTCCGCTTTCCTGGCTTCGGAAAGCAGCTCTCTGCGGGCCTTAGGGACCAAGGAACCCTCTGCAACCCGCCCGGCCCCGAGCTCGGCTAGGCGCCGCTCGCTCAGCTTTTGTCTGGACCGGCTGGGAGCCCCGGCCGCCCGCCTCCCCGGCACCCCTTCCCTCTGGATCTTTCTCCACACCCATCACTCGCCGATGACTAGTTGTTGTGGGTTTCTCTCCCTCGCCCCCTCCCCTCGCAATCCCGGGCTCTTTTCAAACGCGACTGGGCTGTTCACTGGCTTCTCCCACCCGGCCGGGAAGACTCGGGTCAGGAAGGGGCCTGGGGTGGGGTCTGGGAGAGGAAAAGAGAGAGGGGCACACAAAGCCGAGCTGACCCCACAGCCGCCCCCTCCTCCCTCTGCAAAGCAGCCTGGGATTAGGGACCTACCGGTAGGATAAACAACCATCCCATCCCGCTCCCCGCCCCGCTCCCACCTAAGGGCCGCCCCCTCCCCCCAAAGTGCACCCAAGAGCCGATGACAGCGCTGGACATCGCCCCCACCCAGACTCAGCGTCCGCCACGGCAGGCGAGGGGGCAAAGGCCTCGGAGGGCTGGGTCTGAATCTCCTCGCCCTAATCGGGTACTTACAGTCATATTATTCGCTACTCTTGCCGCTGCGGACGCGAGAGCCGCCGCCTTCTCCTCCACCCCAATGAGGTTAAGCGCTTGGTGCGGGGATTAAAAAAAAAAAAAAAAAAAAAAAATTAGAAGCCGAGGGCGCCTGCGCAGTGCGGTCTCCCTTTTACCGCCACGGACCAGGCTCGACCATAGAGAGTGCAAACAGAGACCAGAGAGGCGGCTGCTCTCTATGGTAACGCCCCGCGCAGGCGCCGGCCTGGCTGTGCTGGGCTTCGGGAGCTGCAAATCCCAGGAGCTTTTCCCCCTTCGAAGAACGTTAATTGACCCCGATGGGGACCCGTAGAGTAACAGTTCTTTAAGGGAAGGGTGGCCCAGGTGCTGTCGGGGGTCCCTGGGAAGTTGCGGCAAAACTCAGGCCAGGTCACGAGGGTCGGATGAAAGGGGTCGCGGCGACAGAGCACCACGATGCTGGGAGTGAAGTGAATAGAGCTGAGGGGGAGTCAGGAAAGCCTGGATAAAAGTCATCCGGCCGGGACTTCCTGTGGTCGAGGTCTAATATCTGAAGGAAACGGACTTTTACTTCTGGGTTACGCACATCCCGCCCCACCATCGTGTGGAAATAGGATGAAGGAAATTGTGCCCTGCGACTTTCCGTACCGGGGCTTGCATCCGTTCTCTCTTCTCTTCTCAATTAGGCGCGACACTTGAGCCGGAAGCACAACCTTTTTAACGGTTCTTTGCTCTTCTCGGAGGGCGGTCGGCCCGTGCTGGCCTCGGAGACTCTTGAGACGGCCAGCCACAACCCCTTTCTTACTTGAGCGACTCCACAAATAACTCTGCTTTGGTCTTCCCTCTCGCATTACTTTCGGATGACGCGTGAGAACGTGTTTCGGAGGGTAGAGAGCTGTGCAAATTATCGGGCTGCTTTTAAGGATCCCCAGGGACCCGCAGTTTTGCCGCGTCAAACCCCTATGTTCGCAGGTAATTTGACACTGAGAGCTTTTGTGTAAAATTATACGCTGCGTCGACGAAATCACTCCTTGGGAGTGTGAGTTGCCTTCCCTCCATCTCGATGCCCAACGCGTTGACTTCCCTGGGAGCTCTTGAATGCCGAGGTCCGCGGTGGTGGAGAGTGTTTGTGTGAGAAGGGTGCGGGAGGGTGGGGAGTTAAACGTCCCTGGGGGCGCCTGGGTGGCTCAGTGGGTTAAGCCGCTGCCTTCGGCTCAGGTCATGATCTCATGGTCCTGGGATCGAGTCCCGCATCGGGCTCTCTGCTCCGCAGGGAGCCTGCTTCCCTCTCTCTCTCTGCCTGCCTCTCCATCTACTTGTGATTTCTCTCTGTCAAATAAATAAATAAAATCTTTAAAAAAAAAAAAAAAAAAAACGTCCCTGTTACTCAGTTTAGATGTTAGGGCCGGAGAGACGCACGTAAACAGTAAAGCCATGTGTTCGCTCCTCTCCGCCGGGCAGGAAAGGGAAAGGACTCTGGTCTGGAGGTGCAGGCTTGTCATGGAGGAGGGTGTGACTTCTAGTTCGATCTAGGAAAAGTAACCTGTCTTCGGGGCGAAAGCACGGACAACCTTTTGAAAATGGTTGGGTGGTGATGAAAGCATTCCAGGGAAGAAGCTCCTTGGGGCAAAGGCTATAAAGTGTTTCGCTGGGAGTACAATGTAGAGAGCAGTAAATTAAAAAGCGTGGGGGAGGGGGGAGAATACAGAGGAAGAGTGGAAAATAAGGTTTGAAAAAATAAGATGTTGAATTTTTTTTTTAACTTTAAATTATGGTGACATACACATAACACAAAATCTACCGTTTAACCAGTCTTAACTACATAGGCCAGTAAAGTTAAATACATTCACATTGCTGTGAATCCCCATCCCCAGAACTTTTTCACCTTTTTTTTTTTAAGATTTTATTCATTCATTTGTCAGAGAAAGAGAGAGAAGCGAGCACAAGCAGGGGGAGCAGCAGGCAGAAGCAGGCTTCCCTCTGGGCAGGGAATCCAGTGTGGGACTCAATCCTAGGACCTTGGGACCACAACCCTAGTGGAAGGCAGCCACTTAACCGAGTCACCCAGGTATCCCCTCTTTTCATCTTCTAAAACTGCAGTTCTGTACCTATTAACTCCTCATTCCTCACTCCACCGAGTCCTGGCAACCACCATTCTACTTAAGTCTCTAAATTTGTCAACTCAGATATAAGTAGAATCATATAGTATTTGTCTTTCTGTGGCTGGCTTATCTCACTCAGCACAAGATCCTGGAGGTTCTTCAGTGTTGTAGCATGTGTCAGAATTTCCTTCGTTTTTAAGGCTGAATTCTATTCTATTGTGTTTATATACCAGGGTTGATACTTGGGTTAATTACGCCTTTTGATTGTGGTGAATAATGCTGCTGTGAACAAAGGTAAAAACATACCTGTGAGACTGCTTTCAATAGGATGGGGAAGACTTAGAGACCAAAAGAAAGCCCAGTTGTTTCAGGTTCTGGACTGGGGATAGTAATATGGTAAAAGCACTGTTTTGGGACACGACCCTGGCAGTTCAATACATACATAGAAGTTCAATACATACTCCATTGGAGGCTTTAAGATATCGCTGGCATTGTACAATTGTTTTATGTAGAGTATTGATGTATCATTGAATCCAGCAAAATAAATATGAGCCAATTGTTATTCATCACATTTACCAGTGAGAAAATCAAGATTCTGGTTTACAGATGGGCTGCAGGGAGACTCACCAACCATACACACACACACACACAAATGATTAGGAAACAAAACTCCTATGGGAGCTGGACATCCACGGGTATTGACTACTCACTGATTTGGACAAGGATATTGAAAGAAAACAATTTAGATGTTAAGAGTGAGTCTTTAGGGGTGCCTGGGTGGTTCAGTGAGTTAAGCATCTGTCTTCAGCTCAGGTCATGATCCCAGGGTGCTGGAATCAAGCCCCCATGTCAGGCTCCCTGCCCAGCAGGTGTCTGCTTCTCCTTCTCCTGCCCCTCTGCCTCCCCTGTTTGTGCTCTCTCTCCCTTTCTCTTGCTTGTGCACTCTCTCTCAAATAAATAAATTAAATCTTTTTTTTTTTTTTTAAAGATTTCATTTATGTATTTGACAGAGATTACAAGTAGGCAGAGAGGCAGGCAGAGAGAGAGGGAGCGAAAGCAGGCTCCCTGCTGAGCAGAGAGCCCGATGCCGGGCTCGATCCCAGGACCCTGGGATCATGACCTGAGCCGAAGGCAGAGGCTTTAACCCACTGAGCCACCCAGGCGCCCCAAATTAAATCTTTAAAAAAAAAAAAATGAGCCTTGACAGAAGGAATATGCTGACATCAAGAACTTTCACAAATTACTAGTATTATAAGGGCTTAACACAGCAAAACTACACTATATGGTCTAAGGTCCCTAAAAGAAACTCTGAGGTTTGATTGCAGGTATGTTTGTTGCCCTTAAAAAATACAAAATGTCAGGGGTACCTGGATGGCTCAGTTGGTTAAGTGTGTGCCTTTGGCTCAGGTCACCATTCCAGGTTCCTGGGCTTGAGCCCCAAGTCAGGCTCCCTGCTCAGCAGGGCATCTGTATCTCCCTCTGCCCTTCCCCAGCTGATGCTCTCTCTCTCTCTTTTTCTCTCTCAAATATATAAAATCTTAAAAGTTTTAAAATCTTAAGATTTTATTTTAAAATCTTAAAATGCCAGGTAAGTATATCTTTGTACCTACTAGAGAAATTAATAAGACACATCATTTCCTACTCAACATTTCATCTTTCATTTTACATTCTCAGAAACCTATGGGATCATTCAAAGCAATGATCCATTTGGCAGGGGAGGAAATAAATGGCCAGAAAGGAAAACTTATTTGCCCAGTGTCACATGGCTTATTGGTACCAAGGCAGCAGTTGAAATCTAACCCTCTAGAATTCCTTGTCTCTGCGTTGGTCTCCTTTACAAAGATGGATATCATAGTCTTGATTGAGTGAACAGTGTTTCTATTCAGTCAGCCTCATCTTCCTCAGGGATACATGCTCAAATGCTTATGAAGCTAGCACCAAACAGTGAAGCAGAGATTATAAGTGCATTTTAAGTAGTGTTCACATGCTTAGAAATACTGTGCACCAATTATGGGCCAAACACTTAGCAAAGCGGGGGTGGGGGGAGGAATCCATGTTCTCGTAGGAGATAGAAAATAAAATAGTAAATGAAGAAGGATAAGCTGTGTCAGGTAGGATAAGTGTTAAGGGGGGAAAATGAAGCGGTAAGGGAGAAAAAAGGAGTGCTGAGGATAGGGAAAGAGGTTTCTTTTTAAATAGGACAGGTGAGGGTGAGGGCCCACTGAGAAACATACTTTGAGTACAGATCTAATGGAGGTGAGGGAGCAAGAAATGCCCATCTTGAGAGAAGAACATTCCACGTAGAAAGAATGGCAAGTGCAGAAGTCATTGTGAGGGAAGAAGATGTCTACTACTTTCTAAGCACAGGAAGGAGGCCAGAGCAACAGAAGCAGTGTGTGGCAGGCAAAAAGTAGGAAATGAGGTCAAAGGTAACAGGATGCCAAATTGTGTGGGGATTTACAGGGCATTGTAAGAATTTTGGCTTTTACTGAGAGGGGAAGCCATTGGAAGGTTTTGAGCAGAGAGGTAAAATGATTTTACTTCTATTTTTAAAGAATCACTATAGCTTCTGTTTTGAGAGTAAGAGAGTTTTGAGAATAGATTGTGAGGGAGCAAGAGGGACGGATTAGGAGGCTATTGCAATTCTGCAAGTGAGACAATGGGGGCTTGGGGAAAGTGCAAGCAGTGGAGTGGTAAGGTGTCTGGATGTATTCAGCCAAGATGGTACATAGGATTTGATAAATTGGTTGATACAGGGTGTAAGCAAAAGGGGAGTTAAGGGGACAGAGAGACTGAGTATTTTTGGACTGAGCAGTTTAAAGAATGGATCTGCCGTTTATTGAAATGGCAAAAACTGGGAGGAGCAGGATGGGAATGGGAAGCAATAAGAAATTCAGTTTGGGAGATGTTGAGTTTAAAATGTCTTTTAAGAGGCACCTGAGTGGCTTAGTTGGTTAAGTGTCCAACTCTTGAGCTCAGCTCAGGTCTTGATGTCAGGGCCATGAGTTTAAACCCCATATTGGACTCCACACTGGGTATGGAGCCTACAAACAAACAAACAATAAAATACCTATTAAATTAGCACATGGGAATATCAAGGCTGTTAGATACTGAATCTGGAGTTCAGAAGAAAGGTCTAGGCTGAATATGTAAATGTGGGAGACACAAGCACCTAGTATTAAAAGCCGTGACATGATCTAGATATTAAGTGTAGACAAAAATTTGAGAAAATTATCTAAAGACTGAGGCCTGGAGTACTCTAGCATTTAAGGACTGGGGTGGTAATGAAGCCAGCAAAGGAGACAGAAAGGTCAGCCACTGACAAAAAGGAAATCAGGAAAGGAAACAAGGAAGAGCAACCAAATCAATTGCTAATGGGCTATAATTAACTGTTGGCCATAGCAGTGGAGGGGTAAGGATGGAAGCCTGATTGGAATGGGTCCAAAAGAGAGTGGTAGGAGGGGCGCCTGGGTGGCTCAGTGGGTTAAGCCGCTGCCTTCAGCTCAGGTCATGATCTCAGGGTCTTGGGATCGAGTCCCGCATCGGGCTCTCTGCTCAGCAGGGAGCCTGCTTCCCTCTCTCTCTCTGCCTGCCTCTCCATCTACTTGTGATTTCTCTCTGTAAAATAAATAAATAAAATCTTTAAAAAAAAAAAAAAAAAGAGAGTGGTAGGCACAGAATTGGAAAGGAGGAGGATAGGTAATTGGGCGGGGAGAAAGGGGAGGGAAGAAAAGTGGAGTGATATTTCAAGGGATAGGTAGGGTCAAGAGAATAATTTTTAAAATTATTTCATCCACAAATATTTTAGTATTTCTGAAAGATAAGATTCTCGGGGCGCCTGGGTGGCTCAGGCATTAAGTGTCTGCCTTTGGCTCAGGTCATGATCCTAGGGTCCTGGGATCAAGCCCCACATTGGGCTCCCTGCTTAGCAGGAAGCCTGCTTCTCCCTCTCCCACCCCCACTGCTTGTGTTCCCTCTCTCACTGTGTCTGTCTCTGTCAAATAAGTAAATAAAATCTTAAAAAAAAAAAAGAAAAAGATAAGATTCTCCCTTAAATGAATATATCTCAATACCACCATCATACCTAAGAAATTAATACCTAGTATCATGGTCTAACCCAGTCAATCTTCAATTTTCCCTGATCGTCTCATAATTTTTTGGCTACCAGGTTTATAGAGAGATAATTCATATACTATACCATTCATCCATTTAAAGTATATAATTCAACAGTCTAGTATATTCAAAGAGCTGTACAATCATCACTACAATCCATTTTGTTTTAAAGATTATTTTAAAGAGACACAGCATCAGCAGGAAGGGCAGAGGGAGAGAATCTGAAGCCGACTCCACTCTGAGTAGGGAGTGGACACAGCGCTCGATCTCACAACCCTGAGATGAGGACCTGCGCCAAAACCAAGAGTTGGATGCTTAACAGACTGTGCCACACAGGCGCCCCTACAAACCATTTGGAAAAGCTTCATCAGCCCAAAAAAGAAACCTTGTACTTATTAGTCGTCACTACCCATTTTTCCTCAGTCCACCAGCCCAAGGCAACCACTAATTTATTTTTTTGTCACTGTGGATTTTCCTGTCCCAGACATTTCATATACATAGAATCCTACAATATATGACCAGCTTCCTTCACTTAGCATGTTTTCAAGGTTCTTCTATATTGTAGCATGTGACAGTGCTTCATTCTGTTTTATTGCCAAATAAAACTAAATGGAAGGGGCACCTGGGTGGCTCAGTGGGTTAAGCCGCTGCCTTCGGCTCAGGTCATGATCTCAGGGTCCTGGGATCGAGTCCCGCATCGGGCTCTCTGCTCAGCAGGGAGCCTGCTTCCCTCTCTCTCTCTCTGCCTGCCTCTCTGTCTCCTGGGATCTCTCTCTGTCAAATAAATAAATAAAATCTTAAAAAAAAAAAAAAAAAACTAAATGGAGGCAGCTGGTTGGGCTCAGTCAGTTAAGTGCCTTCAGCTCAGGTCACAGTCCTGGGATCCTGGGATGGGGTACCTGGTTGGCTCATTTGGTTAAGTGCCTTCAGCTCAGGTCATGATCCCAAGGTTCTGGGATTGAGCCCTGCAATCAGTTGAGCCTGCTTCTCCCTCTCCTCTCTGTTCATGCTCTCTCTTGGTATCTCTGTCTCTCTCTCAAATTAAAAAAAAAAAAAAAAATCTCATTTATATGTAAATATACCACACTTTGTTTATCCTAGTTGATGGACATTGGGTTGTTCCAAACTACTTCCTGGCTGTTATGGATAATGCTACAATGGACATCTGTTACAAAACTTCATGTGGACATGTTTTTGGTTTTCTTGAGTATATAATTAGGTTTGGAGTTGCTGGGTCATATAATAACTGTATGTTTAACCTTTTTAGGAATGGCCAGACTCTTCCATTGTGAAGATGTCATTTTACATTCCTACCAACAGATTATGAGGGTTCTAGTGGAGATATCCTCACCAACACTTGTTATTATTTCTTTTTTATTATACCAGTCCTATTGGGTATATAGTGATACTTCATTGTGGCTTTGATTTGCACTTCCCTGGTGACTAATGACGTCAAGCATCTTTTTGGTGCATATTGGCCATCTCGTATATCTCATCTGAGAAATGTCTATTCCAATGCTTTGCCCACTTTTTAAATTGTATTGTTCTTTTTATTATTGAGCTGTAAAGGTTCTTTATATATTCTAGACTTAAGTCCCTCAGCAGATAGATGTTTTGCAAATATTATCTCATATCCCATGAGTTGTCTTTCCACTTTCTTGACGATACTCTCCAAAGCACAAAAGTTTGCCATTTTAGTGTCCAATTGACCTTCTTTTTCATTTGTTTCTGTGTGGTGGGTATATTATCTGAGTAACCTTTGTGTAATCCTGTGTATTTGTAGAATCTTATACTTTTGGTTCCTACATTTAGGTCTTTGGTCCGTTTTAAGTTAATTTTTATATATGGTCTGAGGTAGGGGCCCAACTTCATTCTTTTACAGGCAGCTTTCTAATTATCTCACCACGGTTTGTTGGAAAGCCCATTCTTTCTCCATTGCATTGTCCTGGCACTCTTGTCCAAAACCAGTTGACTATAATAATGTATGGGTTTATTTTTGGACTCTAAATCTATTCTATCAATGTATGTGTGTCTTTTTATGCCAGTGCACACTGTTTCAATTACTGTAACTTTGTAGTTTGTGAAATTGGGCAATGTGAGTCCTTCAACTTTTTCTTTTCCAGTTGTTTTGGCTATTTGGGATTCCTTGAATTTCCATATAAATTTTCCAGTCAATTTGTCCATTATTGGGGGAAAAAATGCAGTTGTGATTTTGATGGGAATTTACTGAATCTGAAAATAAATTTGAAGACTATTGCCATTTGGGGGGATTTTTGGTTTTGGGGGTTTTTTTTTAAGATTTTATTTATTTTTTTGACAGAGAGAGAGGGTGTAAACAAGAACACAAGCAGGGGGAGTGGGAAAGGGAGAAGCAGGCTTCCTGCTGAGGCAGGGAGCCAGATGTGGGGCTGGATCCCAGGATCCTAGGATCATGACCTGAGCCAGAGGCAGAAGCCTAATGTCTGATCCACCCAGGCACCACCCGACTATTGCTGTTTTAATAATAATAAGTCTTTTGATTCATGGTCATGGAATGTCTTTCCATTCATTTAAATCATGTTAGCTGCTTACAATGCTTTGTAGTTTTCCTAGTGTAAGTTCTGCACTTCATACATTAAATCTATTCTTAAATATTTTCCTTCTGATGCTATTGTAAATGGAATGGTTTTTCTTTATTTCATTTTCAGATTACTCATTACAAGTGTATAGAAAAACAATTTTTGCATATTGACCTTGTATCCTGCAACCTTGCCACACTCATTATTTTTTTAGTGGATTCCTGAGCATTTTCTAGATACAAAATCGTGTCTTTACAAAGAGATTGTTTTTGCCTCTTCCTTTCCAGTCTGTATCTCTCTCGTTAGATTTTCTCGGCTGATTTTTTTCCAGCTAGAACCTCTAGTACAATGTTGAATTGAAATGGTGAGAGTGGATATGCTTGTCTTGTTCCTTAAGCATTCAGTCTTTTGCCATTAAATGGCTGCGGAGTTTTTATATATGGCCTTTATCAGATTGAGAATATTTTCCTTTGGTCCTAGTTTGTTGACTATTTTCTCATCATTAAAGGCTTTGGATTTTGCCAAATCTGTTTTCTTTGTCCGTTTTGATGATAATGTGACTTGTCCTTTATTAATGTGTGTTACACATTAATTGGTTTTCAGATATCAAACCAACTTTCTGTTTCTGGGATAAATCCTACTTGTTAGTGGTGTTATAGTCCTTTTTATGTGTTGCTGAATTTTTATTTGTTTCTGTATTGTTGGAAGACTTTTACATCTACATTCATAAGGGATATTAGTCTCTAATTTTCTAGTGATAGCTTTGTTTTTGGTATCAAAGTAATAGGGCCACACAGAATGAGTTCGGAAAATGCCCTCCTCTTCTGCTTTTGTTCTTGTTTTTTTATGTGGTTTTTTGGAAGAGTTTATGAAGTATTGACATTTATTGTTTTTTTAAATGTTTTATATAATTAACCAGTGAGGGATGCCTAAGTAGCTCAAATGGCTGACTGCCTTCGGCTCAGGTCATGATCCCAGGGTCCTGGGATCATCTCCCGCATAGGGCTCCTTGCTTGGCAGGGATTCTGCTTCTCCCTCTGCCAGCTCTGTCTACAACTGTCCCTGCCTGTGCTCTCTCTCTCTCTCTCTCTCTCTCTCTTTCTCTCTCTCCCTCTCTGACAAATAAATGAATAAATAAAACTTAAAAAAAAAAAAATTCACCAGTGAAGCCATCAAGGCCCTGGCTTTTCTTCGTGAGTAGTTTTTGTTTTTTGTGTTTTTTTGTTTTTAAAGATTTTATTTATTTATTTGTCAGAGAGAGAAAGAGAGAGCACAGGCAGGCAGAGTGGTAGCAGAGGCAGAGGGAGAAGCAGGCTCCCTGCCAAGCAAGGAGCCAGATGTGGGACTCGATCCCAGGACGCTGGGATCATGACCTGAGCCGAAGGCAGCTGCTTAACCAACTGAGCCACCCAGGCGTCCCTCTTCGTGAGTAGTTTTGTTTTATTTTGCTTTTTTTGTTCTTCTATTGCCAATATCTTGTTATAGATCTGTCCAGATTTCCTGTTTTTTCTTGAATCAGTTTCAGTACTTAGTGCTTTCTAGAAATGTATCCATTTCATCTGTTATCTACTTTGTGGGCATTCAATTGTTCATACTGTTCTTTTTTGATCCTTTTTATTTCTGTAAGCTTGGTATTAATGTACCTGTCATTTGACTTTTTTTTTTTAAGATTTTATTTATTTATTTGACAGACAGAGATCACAAGTAGGCAGAGATGCAAGCAGGGGGTGGAGGGAGCAGGCTTCCTGCTGATCAGAGAGCTCGATGCCGGGCTCTATCCTAGGATCCTGGGATCATGACCTGAGTCGAAGGCAGAGGCTTTAACCCACTGAACCACCCAGGTGCCCCTGTCATTTGACTTTTTTATTACAGTTTATGCAAATCAGGATCCAAATGCCAATTCATTGCATTTTAGTTAGTTATTTGTCTCTTAGGTCTCTTTAGATTCCCCTCATCTCATTTTTCCTTGATATTTATTAATTGCAGATATCTAATTATTTATTCTCTATATTTCCCACATTCTAGATGTTTCTGATTGTATTCCTGGGAGTCTCTAATATATTCTTCTACCCCCTACATGCCTGATAATACTATATGGTGTATTCTGATTCAGGTTTGGGTTTTTTTTTTTTTTAAAGAATTTATTTATTTATTTGACAGAGATCACAAGTAGGCAGAGAGGCAGGCAGAGAGAGAGAGGAGGAAGCAGGCTCCCCGCTGAGCAGAGAGCCCGATGCGGGACTCGATCCCAGCCGAAGGCAGTGGCTTAACCCACTGAGCCACCCAGGCGCCCCAGGTTTGGGTTTTTTAGCAGAACTACTTAATACATCCATCAGGAGACACATAACTTCTAATTTTCTGTTTGTGAAGTTAGCAATAATTAGTGACCATTGCCTACGTTTGTTGTTATAGTGGAATAGTTTAATTGAAGGCAAAGTAAATAAAGCAGAGTAAGTGGGAGTACCCATCAATCCAGAGCATGTGGGACCCTAGCTAAACATCTTTACCAAGTTATCTTCCTCTTTGGGCCTCAATGTTCTTATCTACAGAATGGGGGCATAAAGGACCTCTAAGGTTTCTTGCTATTCTAATATACTCTATTCTAATATCCTCTTGCTATTCTAATATACTCTACTATTAGAGTAGTATAGCTACTCTTGCTATTCTAATATACTCTAATAAACTCTAAACACTGAAGTAGTGAACTTAATCTCTAGCAGATATAATATGGGTGCATTAAAAGGATCCATCAAGGGCACCTCGGTGGCACATTCGGTTAAGCGTCCAGCTCTTGATTTCAGCTCAGCTCATGGTATCAGGGTTGTGGGATCAAGCCCTGTGTCAGGCAACATGCTCAAGTGGGGAGTCTGCTAGAGATACTCTCTCGCTCTCGCTCTCGCTCTCACTCTCACCTGCCTCCCCCCACCCCCGCACCTCCTAGCTCTCTCTCACTCTATCAAATAAGTATTGAAAAAATAATAATAATAAATAAAAAGGATCCATTAACATTGTATTTATTCTTCCCATCTCAGACTACTTGGGTTCATTTCAAAACCAGAGTTTGTCAATTATTAAATCCAATCGTGTATGTAACAAAGTCAGTTAAAATCATTGTAAAAGCAGGGAGATTATGGCAGAAGTCTTGGTTCCTGGATTCTAGTTCTGGCTGTACCTATTCTCAGCTGGTCACATTCTCTCTCTTTATTCACAAAATAAAACATTATATTAGTGTTCTCTAAAGGCCTATTGGCTTTATGATTCTATGTCTTTTGGTGATTTTTCCCCATGTTTTTGAGGATGATATTTTTATTAATATTTTCAGCCCCTGTTTTTACCTGTTTTCTGATCATATTCTACTCAGCAACTGATTGACGTGTACCTGCCCTAGGTTATCAGTTCATGTATGAGATGCATCTTTGGCATAGAAAACTTTCTCGAGGGGTGCCTGGGTGGCTCAGTGTGTTAAGCCGCTGCCTTCGGCTCAGGTCATTATCTCAGGTTCCTGGGATCGAGCCCCGCATCGGGCTCGGCAGGGAGCCTGCTTCCCTTCCTCTTTCTCTGCCTGCCTCTCTGCCTACTTGTGATCTCTCTCTGTCAAATAAATAAATAAAATCTTAAAAAAAAAAAAAAGAAAAAAAAAGAAAACTTTCTCGAAGTAAATACATCAAAATATTAGCAAGTGAGTATCTGTGGGTGATAAAATTGTTGGTCATTTTTAAAACTTATGTCTATATTCATTCTATTTTATCAACATAATGTTTTTGTAATTTTTTAAGAGTCATTCTTAAAACATTTAATAACGTATTTTTGATAACCTGTCCTAATGACCAAATCACCAAACTCTAGGTAAGAAGATTTCTTTTTCTTCCTATGGTTTCATTAGGCAATATCTCCCACTCTAAGTTAGTCTAAATGCTTTAGTATTAGGGAGTTAAATTTAATTAGATGGCTTTACTTAATGTTCAGTAATCTCAGTGAAAAAATATCTTATGACTACAGAAATTAAAATTCATGAAGAATAGCAGCAATGCATATTGTTATCATCCTTCATAGCCCATATGGAATCTGAATTTGTACTAGGGAAACTTTGTTAGAGAAGTGGTATGTTACAGAAATATTTGGGCAGAGTCAGGGTGTGTCTTTTTTATGTGATGAAAACAGAAGATCAGAAACTAGTTTGCTAAATTGTGTTCATAACCACTCCCTCTCTCGGTACTTGACTTACCTAGTAAGTATCACCCACTGAAAGAAACAGGACAAGTGTCTGACTTACCTCTCAAGGGTTTCCTCACCTGGCAAGGTTTTATGCCGCCCATGTGCCCATCTTTAAACATCTTAGTGACAGTTACTGGAGAATGTGCCCTTATAGCCATCCACTCACTGTGTGACCTAGACAAGTCACTTAACCTAGTCACAAGCAGCAAGGTCACTTCATCTTTAATGAAAAGGATAGTTCCAGTTTGCAATATTGTCACAACTGGTGAAATTGACATTAGAAAAAATGCATTTCTTGTAACAAAGGCTGTACGAAAGTGACTGTTTTACCATCAGAAGCATGACAAATCTGGGGTTCTGTGAATAGCTCTGATGCAGAACAAATGATTAAATAGCCCTTTAAACATTACATGTTGCCCAATATGTTGTAATCCAGATCTGTTGAGGCTTATTGAAGACCATTCCTTACCCTTAATAAGAACAAAGGGTAAAAGCCGAAAAGGAAATAACCTGACATATTTGTCAGTAACCTAACTGTTCGGGGATGTCAGCGCCCATCAGTGAGGAGTCTGAAGCAACTGGTCCATGCCAATTCACAGATGGACTCACCAATGGCCTGATCAACCCATCCAAATGCAGAGACCTTTGAAACCAAGTGAAGTACTTCTCTATTTTTACATTATCTAATAGCCTCTCCTTTGCCAGAACTTGACCTGCCCCTGGGTAGACATAGCTAGAAAGATACAGTTTTTACACTCAAGGAAGTCAGTTTAGTAAGGAAAACAAATTGCTATATAGTTACAACAGTGGTGGAACACAAAACACGAAAGGGGTTACTTAGCAGGTGTGGGTAGGTCAAGGAAAGCTGAGGAGGAATGAAGGGAATGCTCTTGAGCTAAACCAAACAAAACATTGAAACTCACCCTTATGACATTCAGTCTCAGAACCAGAATGATGATTTAGACTAGTTCCCATTTGGATAGTGTTTGGGTTTTTTTTGTTTTTTTTTTTTTGTTTTTTTTTTTTTCTAATAATTTCAAGCAACTCTAAATCTTTCCATCTTAGCAAGGTCATTTAGAGTTTCATAGATAATATTTCCCAAAATGGGCATATTCTGACATGTGGGCCATCACATACACACGCATACTTCACAGTCATGCAGCAGAGTGAGAACAGAGCTCATTAGCTGGGCCAGAATATGTAAATGAAACTGCCCCACTATGTCTGCTTTAACAAAATAACAAATCCCTGCCTGTATTTGTTCACTTGTATTAAGGATAAAATAATTCCAGCTATGCGTTGTAAATTGCAGAGTATGCCTGACTGTCATGCATGGGAATCTGTGCTCCTCCAGAATTGCACAATTGTGTTTCTTCTATTTTTGTTTTTGCCACATTGATTATATCATGTAGGACTTGAAATAAAGGTGGAGTCTGTCACTCTGCCAGCTTGCAGTTTAAAATTTAAATGGTGCATTAAGAAATCAGCAAATTTTTAAATTATTTATAAGATTTGTGTTTGCCATATTTCCTAGCTGGTGTTATTTATTTAGAGTTTCCTGTTCCTGGGTGAAATTCTCTTGCCTTCTGCTGTTTACAATAGCTTAAGTCCTATTTCTCCTTTCTGATCATCTCCTTATATTCATTCCCTATTTGCCAATTTTCTTTATTGCTTCAGCTAATTTCTAAACCAATCATAGCATCCACAATATTAGTTGTTTACAGTCACTAAACTAAGATGCCCAAACGTATTTGGATTTTCTTAATTCCCAAAATTTGCCTTTGCTCGTGCATGAGTTATCTGTGTAACTCCCCTATGAATGTCTCTCTCTCGTGCATTTGGCTACGCTGCGTTTCCCAGCGTCACCTACCGCACTGCACTGGCATTCTGAGTCATCTGGGATCAGGCACCCTCCCTGCTATTAACTGTGTAATATTTAAATTCCACTTACCAGTCTTCTTTTGAGTTCAAATACCACGTGAATTAAACTGACTGTAGTTGCTTTCAACCTGTAATTCCTGATTGTAACAGGTATTTGCCGACTCTTGAAGCTAACAGGTTTGACTAGAAGTTGACAGTTCTTACTCCCACAGAACTATATATTTTACATTTATATGAATTCAGAAGGTAAAATCATACCTTTCTTATCAGTCAGGACTTTTTGTTCATTGGTAACACAGTATCTTACTTTAAACAAAAAGTATTTGAAAAAAAAAAAAAAGTATTTGTACCTTACCTCAGAAAATAAATTAGATTCCTCTTAGTGCCAACCAAGGGGAAATTCAGAAAATTTTATGACAAAGAGACTACCAACCACTTCAAGGGATTTACCAGACAACTGCTGGTATAGATTACAAAGACAATGCTAATCTATACCTACATGAGAAGCCAGGACATTTGCCTAGTGGCAAGTGGGAAATTTGACTTTGTATTTTCAACTTGAACATATGAAAAATATAGCTTTCCTAAAAGTTGTCCAGGGATTTGAGATCACCAGGATTTATCCCTCCTGCTTGGTGGAAATGGTCGAGGAGAAGAATTACAGCAAGGGATGTCTTGACAAAGCCTCAAAATCTGCCTTAGGATCTTGGAAAGTTGGATCAAGAAAGTACCTTAGAGATCATTTCTTCCATCACACTTGTTTGTGAGAAAACTGAAGTCCACGGTAGTGAAGAGATTCACGTAAAGTCTGGCACTCCTGGTTAGTGACAAATTCAGAACTAGACCTGGATAATCCTGCCCCATTTTAGTAGTCTGAAAGCCAGCTGGCAAGGAAATTTGAACTCTCTAACAGAAGGTATCCTATATCCAGCTCCTGAACTCCCCCTTCTCTGAAAATTAGGCAAACAGGTTGGAATATTTTGAAAACACTGATTATAAAGTGGAAAGACATTTCTGTTCAGACTTGCTAACTGGAAGTAAATCTTTGGCTTCCCCAAGACGAAGGAGAGTCTTAGTCATGAGTTTAAAGTTAAAAACTGATTGTGTCACCAGCCTGAGAGCAAACAACATATTTTAGAAGCAGTATGATGAAATTAGAATGGAAGGAAAGAGTTAACAGAAACTTTTGAGAGCTATCTCACAATAGTATGAGTTATTTTGTATTTTTTTTGTTTGCATTTAACAAAGTATCAGGCATACAAAAAAGAATACAGGGACACCAGGGTGGTTCAGTCAGTTAACCATCTCTGCCTTCAGCTAAGGTCATGATCTCAGTCAGAGTTCTAGAGTCCAGCCCCACATCTGGCTCCTTGCTCAGCATGAAGCCTGCTTCTCCCTCTGCCTGCTGCTCCCCATGCTTGTGCCCTCTCTCGCTCTCTCACTCTCTCTCTCTCTGCCAAATGAAAAAATAAAATCTTAAAAAGAAAAAAAAAAAAGAATAGAAACTGTGATGAATTTCTTGTGTTGCCCCACCTGACCCCATTTCCACCTCTCCCTTCTGAATTTGGACTTACAGTTTCATACCTGTTTTGTTTTTCCTATACATAAATGTATACGTAAGTGATATTTAGTAGTGTAAGTGCTATCATACTGTATATATCTTTCTACAACTCACACCCTCCCCTTTCTATCTCAATACTATGCTTTTGGGATACATCCTATGGAAAGAAGATAGCTGGAGTGTTAACTTATTTTTAAATACTCTGTGGTATTCCACTATATAAATGTTTTGACATTTATCTAATTTCCTATTAATGGACATCTAGTGAGTTTCCAGGGTTTTGATTTGTTTGCTGGGATTTTTTTGATCTATATAAACATTTTTTAAAGATTTTATTTATTGGGGCGCCTGAGTGGCTCAGTAGATTAAAGCCTCTGCCTTCGGCTCAGGTCATGGGATTGAGCCCTGCATCGGGCTCTCTGCTCAGCCGGGAGCCTGCTTCCTCCTCTCTCTCTGCCTGCCTCTGTCTACTTGTGATCTCTGTCAAATAAATAAATAAAATCTTTTTTAAAAAAATAAAAATAAAAAAAATAAAAAAGATTTTATTTATTTATTTGACAGAGATAGAGAGAGAGCACAATGGCAAAACAAGCAGATGGAGAGGGAGAAGTAGGCTCCCCTCTGGGCAGGGAGCTCGATGCAGGGCTCAATCCCAGGACCCTTGGATCATGACCCAAGCCAAAGGCAGACGATTAACCAACTGAACCACCCAGGTGCCCCACTGTATAAACATTTTTATAAAACTATTGATGCTTGTATGTGTAAGTTTCTTAGTGACATTTATGAGGTCTTGGCACATGCATATCTTCAGCTTGACAAAAAGATCTCAGAAATAACTAATAGAATATGAGAGTGTCTAGTACTAGCACTATATATTTTCAGAGTTTTAATTTTTTACTAATTTTTAAGAGTCTAAAGTGATATTTCCTTATGGTCTTAATTTGTTTTCCTGATTCCTCATGGGACTGGGTGTCTTTCCATGTTTTCACTGGCAATTTGGATCTCCTTTTCTCCCTGGGTCACATTTCAGATAAATGCTTTATTTTTTTATTATTGATTTTTAGGAAATTCTTCTATAGTCAGGATATAAATCTTTCATAGCTATATGCAACCAATATCTTCTCCCCATCTGGAATTTGATTTTTTACCTTTTTGTTACGGTGTCTTTTTTTTTTTTTTTTTAAGATCTTATTTATTTGTCAGAGAGAGAGAAAGAACACAGTAAGGGGGAGCAGCAGACAGAGGGAAAAGCAGACTCCCCCATTGAGCAAGGAGCCTGATGCAGGGCTCTATCCCAGGACCCTGGGATCATGACCTGAGCTGAAGGGAGATGCTTAACTGACGGAGCCACCCAGGCAACCCATGTTATGATGTCTTTTTATGATCAGGTTTATCAATCGTTTTTTCATTGATGAATGCTTATTATTTCTTCCTAAAAAAGAAAATATGTCCCCACTCCAAGGTAATAAGGATATTCTCTTGTAGTTCATCTAGGTTTTGGGTTTTTGTGGTTTTTTTTTAATTTTATTTATTTATTTGTCAGAGACAGAGGGAGAGAGAGCGAGCGAGCACAGGCAGACAGAGAGGCAGGCAGAGGCAGAGGGAGAAGCAGGCTCCCTGCCGAGCAAGGAGCCCGATGTGGGACTCGATCCCAGGACCCTGGGATCATGACCTGAGCCGAAGGCAGCTGCTTAACCAACTGAGCCACCCAGGCATCCCCGTCTAGGTTATTTTAGGTATAGTTTTTTTACAACCTTTAGGGCTTCTATACATAGAGAATTTACTTTTTGGTTGTGGTGTGAGGTAGGTAGTGAATTTTTTCCAAACTGACAACCAGTTGTTTTAAAACCTGTTATTGAAAATGCCATCCTGGGGTGCCTGGGTGGCTCAGTGGGTTAAAGCCTCTGCCTTCAGGTCATGATCCCAGGGTCCTGGGATTGAGTCCCATATCAGGCTCTCTGCTGAGCAGGGAGCCTGCTTCCTCCTCTTCCTCTCTCTCTCTCTGTCTGCTTCTCTGCTTACTTGTGATCTCTGTCAAATAAGTAAATAAAATCTTAAAAAAAAAAAAAAGAAAGAAAAGAAAATGCCATCCTTTTCCCAAAGGTGAGTAATGGCACTTTTGACATATATTTTAGATTCTCTTTTGGTTCTGTCAGGTTATTTTTTTCATCCCTGTGCCTTAATGCACATCTTAATCACTATATCTTTTTTTTTTTTTTTTAAAGATTTTATTTATTTGACAGACAGAGATCACAGGTAGGCAGAGAGGCAGGCAGAGAGAGAGGAGGAAGCAGGCTCCCCACTGAGCAGAGAGCCCGATGCGGGGCTCGATCCCAGGACTTGAGATCATGACCTGAGCCGAAGGCAGAGGCTTAACCCACTGAGCCACCCAGGCGCCCCTTAATCACTATATCTTGATAGTAAGTTACAGTATCTGGAAAGGAGGAATGCCTGGCTGGCTCAGTCAGTTAAGCATCTGCCTTCGTCTTGGGTCCTGATCCCAGACTCCTGGGTTGGAGTTCCACATGAGGCTCCTTGCTCAGCAGGGAACCTGCTTTTCCCTCTGCCTGCCACTCACCCTGCTTGTGGTCTCTCGCTCTAACAAATAAAGAAAATCTTTTTTAAAAAGTCTGGAAAGTAAGCCCCTGCCTGTCAAGTAAACACAGTGGGAGCTAGCTATATTTGAGCTATCTCTCTTGAACAACCCCTCCCCCCGAAAAAGAGGATGCATACTGCAAGAAAGAAAATCCAGAAGGAGGCTAGCAAATGTGCCAGTGGGCAGTCAGTGGCAAAGCTGGAATCCTGGAACTGGAGATTGATATCCCGTACCAAGGGGAACTGTGGTCTGTGCAGATCTGTGGGGGCCTCCTGAGAGCTCACACGGTGCTTGCTTTGGCAACACAGATACTAAACTTGGAACAAAACAGAAGATTAGCATGGCTCCTACACAAGGGTGACACTCAAAAGAGTTCACACATGTGTCCCATGAGAGGTCCAGACTTTGGACACCTGCCCACAGAAAGCACTGTGGGCACAGTGTTACGAAGTAAAACAACAGCTACCACAGAGAATTCCAGTTGCTCCCAGTGCAGTAAAAAGACATACTGAAAATGAAGTTAAAACAATTCAACTTCTAATAGCATCAAGAATAAAATACTTAACGGGGCACATGGGTGGTTCAGTGGTTTAAGCATCTGCCTTTGGCTCAGGTCATGATCTCAGGGTCCTATGATCGAGTCCCACATCGGGCTCCCTACGGAGCAGGCAGGCTACTTCTCGCGCTCGCTCTTTCTCTCTCTCTCTCTCTCTCAGAGAAATAAAATACATGTACTTTTTTAAAGATTTTATTTATTTATTTGACAGAGAGATCACAAGTAGGCAGAGAGGCAGGTGGGGATGGGGGGGCAGTACGGGGAGCAGAGAGCCCAGTGCAGGGCTTGATCCCAGAACCCTGAGATCATGACCTGAGCCAAAGGCAGAGGCTTAACCCACTGAGCCACCCAGGGCCACAATAAAATATTGGGGAAAAAAAAGTAAAATATTTAGGAATAAATTTAACAAAAGAAATAGAAGACTGGGGCACCTGGGTGGCTCAGTGGGTTAAAGCCTCTGCCTTCGGCTCAGGTCATGATCCCAGGGTCCTGGGATCGAGCCCCGCGTCGGGCTCTCTGCTTGGCAGGGAGCCTGCTTCCTCCTTCTCTTTCTCTGCCTGCCTCTCAGCCTACTTGTAATCTCTGCCTGTCAAATAAATAAATAAAATCTTTAAAAAAAAAAAAAAAGAAATAGAGGACTAATACCGAACATTGTTGAAAGAAATTAAGGAAAACCTAAATAAGTGGACCAGAAGTTTTAATATTAACATACTCTTCGGGGCACCTGGGTGGCTTAGTCAGTTGAGTAAGAGATGGCTCTTGGTTTCAGCTCAGGTTATGATCTCGGGGCCAGTGATCAAGCCCTGTTTTGGGCTCCACACTCTGGGGGGAGTCTGCTTGAAGGATTCTCTCTCCCTCCCCCTCCCCCTACTTGGGGAGAAAGCTCTCCAAGGAAAGGAAAAGTGAATTGGGGGAAGCTGGAGGGGGAGACAAACCATGAGGGACTGTAGACTCAGAAACAAACTGAGGGTTTCAGAGGGGAGAGGGGTGGGGGGTTGGGTGAGCCTGCTGGTGGGTATTATGGAGGGCATGTATTGCATGGAGCACTGGGTGTATGCATAAACAATGAATCTTGGAACACTGAAAAAATAAAATTAAAAAAAAAAAACTCTCCAAAATGATCTACAGATTCAGTGCAGTCCCTATCAAAACCTCAACTGCCACCTTTGTAGAAACAAACACAGTGATCCTACAATTCCTCTGGGAGTGCAAAGGACCAAGAGAAGTCAAAACAGGACCAAGAGAAGCCAAATCAATCTTGGAAAAAAAGAACAAAGTTGAAGGACTGACTGATTTTTGAAACTCACTACAAAGCTACAATCATCAAAATAGTGTGGTACTGGGGCACCTCGGTGGCTCAGTTGTTAAGTGTCTACCCTCAGCTTGGGTCATGATCCCAGGGTCCTGGAATCAAGCCCCGCATTGAGCTCCCTGCTCGTCCGGAAGCCTGCTTGTCCCTCTCCCATTCCCCTGCTTGTATTCCCTCTCTTGCTGTTTCTCTCTCTCTGTCAAACAAATAAAATCTTAAAAAACAAAAAAAACAAAAAAAAGTGTGGTACTGGCTAAGGATAGACCAGTGGAATACAATTAAGAATCAAGAAATAGGGGCACCTGGGTGGCCCAGTGGGTTAAAGCCTCTGCCTTCAGCTTAGGTCATGTTCCCAGGTTCCTGAGATCGAGCCCCACCTCGGTCTCTGCTCAGCGAGGAGCCTGCTTCCTCCTCTCTCTCTTTGCCTGCCTCTCCGTCTACTTGTGATTTCTCAAATTAATAAAATAAATAAATTTTTTTAAAAAAAGAATCAAGAAATAAACCCCTGCATCTACAGTCAATTGATTTTCAACAAGGAGCCACAATAATTCAATGAGGAAGGAATAATTAGTCTTTTAAACAAATGGTAGTGGAACAATTGGACAGCTATGTATAAAAGAATGAAGTAGGACCCTTTCTCCACTCTGTATATAAAAAATGATGTGAATCTAAAACTGCTCGTAAGGAAAAAAAAATGGACTCTAAATAGATCAAAGACCTACATGTAAGATCTCAACTGTAAAAACTCTACAAAGAAAACATAAGATGGGGGGCGCCTGGGTGGCTCAGTGGGTTAAGCCTCTGCCTTCAGCTCAGGTCATGATCTCAGGGTTCTGGGATCGAGCCCCACATCGGGCTCTCTGCTCAGCAGGGAGCCTGCTTCCTCCTCTCTCCCTCTTTGCCTGCTTCTCTGCCTACTTGTGATCTCTCTCTCTCTCTCTCTCTCTCTCTGTCAAATAAATAAATAAAGTCTTTAAAAAAAGAAAACATAAGATGGGGTGCCTGGGTGGCTCAGTCCTTAAGTTCTGCCCTCAGCTCAGGTCATGATCCCAGAGTCCTGGGATTGAGCCCCACATTAGGCTATCAACTTGGCAGGAAGCCTGCTTCTCCCTCTCCCATTCCTCCTGCTTGTGTTCCCTCTCTCACTATCTCTCTCTGTCAAATAAATAAAATCTTAAAAAAAAAAAAAAGACAAAAGAAACCTTAAATGTCCTTATCCTTAGATTAGGCATTGGTTTCTTAGATATGACACCAAAAACAGGCAACAAAAGGGAAAAAAAAAAGGATAAATTGAATTTAATTAAAATGTTAAAACTTTCGTGCTTCATAGGACACTAGTAAGAAAGGGGAAAAGAGCAACTGGGTGGCTCAGTTGGTTAAGCAACTGCCTTCTGCTTAGGTCATAGTCCTAGAGTCTCAGGATTGAGTCCCACATCAGGCTCCCTGCTCAGCAGAGAGTCTGCTTCTCCCTCTGACCCTCCTCTCATACTCTTTCTCTCTCTCAAATAAATAAATCTTTTTAAAAAAGGAAAAAATAACCTAAGAAATGGAAGAAAATATTTGTAAATCCTACATCTGATAAATGTCTAGTCTCCAGAATAATTAAAGAACTCTTAGGACTCAATAATAAAAAAAAACAAGTAACCTAATTTAAAAATGAGCAAAAGATCTGAAGAGACATTTCTCCAAAAAAATATGCAGATAGCCAGTGAGCCCAGGAAAAGATACTTAATATCAGTAGTTACTGGGGAAATGGAAATCAAAACCACATTGAGAGGGGCACCTTGGGTGGCTCAGTCCGTTAAGTGTCTGCCCTTGGCTCAGTTCATGACCCCAAGACCCTGGGGTGGAGCCCCACATCAGGCTCCCTTCCAAAGCTCTTCCTCTCTCTCTGCGTGCCACTCCTCCTACTTGGGCTCTCTCTCTCTTTCTGCCAAATTAATTTTAAAAATAGATAGATAGATAGATACCACACACACTAAAATGTCTATAATTTAAAAACAAAAAACAAAACCAGGGGCACTTGGGTGGCTCAATCAAGTTCTGCCTTCAGCTCAGGTCATGCTCAGAGTCCTAGGATCGAGACCCACACCAAGCTCCCTGCTCAGTGGGAAGCTTGCTTCTCCCTCTTCCACTCCCCCTGCTTGTGTTCCCTCTCTCTCTGTCAAATACATAAATCTTTTTATATATATTTTAAAAGGAAATAAAAATGATTTTGGCTCAGGTCATGATCTTGGAGTCATGGGATCAAGCCCCATATTAGGCTCGGCACTCAGCAGGGAGTCTTGTTAAGATTCTCTGTCTCCCTTTGCCCCTTCCCCCTGCATTCTCTCTCTTGCTCGCTCAAATAAATCTTTAGTAATAGTAAAATAAAATACTAGAGATGCTGGACAATGGTATAAGAAGAAAAGAAATAAGCAATATAAGGATTGGAAATAAAGAGACAAGCTATCATTTTGTGAAATACAATATGACCAACATAGAAGTATCAACAAAATTAACAAATTATTGCAGCAGGTTGGATGTACCACATTTTACTCAATCTGTCCCCTAATGGAATTTGAACTGATCTTTTGCTATTCAGTTGTGCCATATGAATAATTCTGTGCATAGGTTGCTATCTATTTGTGAGGTTAAGCCTTCAGGGTAAGTGCCTGGAAATGGTATTGCTAAATCAAGAAGTAAAGGCATATGAAATGTTGTCAGCCAGATTGACTCCAAATTTTTGCAGTGTTTTGTACCCTTTACTTTAACAATATAAGAGTGCCTATTTCTTCACAGTCTTAATAACAAAGTCAGACATTTGTATTTTTGTCCATCTGATAAGTGAAAAGTGATATTGGCATCTTATTGTAGTTTTCATTTATATTGTATTAATAAATGTAATAAATAATAATTACTATATAATAATAAATATAACAATAAATAATAATAATAAATCTTTTTCTACATTTAGGGCTGTCTTTCCTTGTCTGTGCTGTTTACTCATTTTTGTATTGAGATTTTGCTCATCAGTTTTTAATAAGCTTTGTTTCTTATAGTTAAAAAAAAGAAGGGAGGAGTGCCTGGGTGGTTCAGTGTGTTACAGCCTCTGCCTTCGGCTCAGGTCATGATCCCAGGATCCTGGGATCAAGCCCCGAATCCAGCTCTCTGCTCAGCGGGGAGCCTGCTTCCTTCTCTCTCTCTCTGCCTGCCTCTCTGCCTACTTGTGATCTCTCTCTGTCAAATAAGTAAATAAATAAAATCTTTAAAAAGGTAAAAATAAAAGAATGGAACCGGAATGTCTACAGTATAGAGATGGGTTAATTATTCTGTGTCCATACTGTACATAGTATTCTAGTGGAATACTATACAGCTATGAAAGATCAAAGTTGGTTACATGTGCTTCTATCAGAAGATCTCCTCACTACACTTAAAAAAAAAAAAAAGCAATGTTTAGGGGGCATCTGGGTAACTCAGTCAGTTGGGCGTCTGCCTTTGGCTCAGGTCGTGATCCCCAGGGCCTTGGATCGAGCCCAATGTCAGGCTCCCTGCTCAGTGGGGTATCTGCTTCTCCCTCTCCCTCTCCCTCTCCCTTGTTCATGCTCCCTCTATCTCTCAAGTAAATAAACCTTTTAAAAAAAAAAAAAGCAATGTTTAGAATAATTTCAATACTGTGATCCCATCTGTAAAAACGATAAGGCTATTTATAAAGCCATACATGAGAAACTTGTGTTTTCCACAGGGAAGTTTGCTGAGGGTTGAGGATGAAGAGAAAGGGGGTTTTTTTGTTTTGTTTTGTTTTGTTTTCATTTTATAGCCTTTAATATTGCAAACTCCGAGCCTCCACTCCAGACCTACTAAAGCAGAAACTGGAGATAGGCCAGGCACTGTTTTATCAAACCCTCCAGGTGATTTTGATGCATGCTCAAGTCTGAGAATCACTGTTCTAGATCAGTGCTACTAAATACGGCCCTCATGCCACCAGCAGCATCACCAGGGAGCTTGCTGGAAATGCAGATTCATGAGCCTCCAGCCTGAACTCCTAATCAAAATATCTGGGTGGGGCCCAGGAATCTGTGATTTTAAAAAGCTCTCCAGATTATTCTGATGCATACAGAAGTCTGGGAATCACTGCTCTAAATTTCTCTCAAAGTTCAGCTCTCTCTCTTTTTTCTTTTTTTAAGTGAAAATTAGTTTTAAGAGAAGAAAAAATAATTCCATGTTCATGAGTTTCATTGAACAGACTAGGCCTCACTTTATCTTTTCTCACCTTATGAGTAACACAAGTACATTTAAATGAGTAGATTTTGTGGGGGGCCTGGGTGGCTCAGTCGTTAGGCCATCTGGCTTTGTCTCAGGTCATGATCTCAGGCTCCTGCGATCGAGTCCCACATCAGACTCCCTGCTCAGCAAGAAGCCTGCTTCTCCCTCTCCTGCTCCACTTACCTGTGTTCCTGCTCTCACTATCTCTCTCTGTCAAATAAATAAAATCTCTTAAAATAAAAAATAAATGAGTGATTTTGGGACATCTGGGTGGCTCAGTTGGTTAAGCATCTGCCTTCTGCTCAGGTCATAATGCTTGGATTCTGAGATCGAGTCCCTCGTTGGGCTCCTTGCTCATCAGGGAACCACCTTCTCCCCTTGGCTGTCGTTCCCCCTGCTTGCACTCACTCTTTCTCTTTGACAAATAAATAAAAAATTTTTTAAATTACATCAGTAGATTTAAATAAAATTTAAAAATAAATAAATAATAAAAGAAAAATTTTTAAATAAAAATTATTTAATTTTTTTTTTAAATTACATCAGTAGATTTCAAACTTATTTTGACTGGGACTCAGTGAACAAATGCACTTTATATCCTGATCAAGTGCACGCACACACACACCACACATGTAATCAAAGGCATAGTTTTTTTTTTTTTTAAGGTTTCTTACTGTGGTTAATGCTCTCTGATATTTTTCTATTATAGTGTTTTTTTTTCCTTTAAAAGTGATCATGACTCAGACTGTCTAGCAGGATAGAAATCAAGCTCAAGCCAGAAAGAAGGGAGAATAGACTTTATTGAAGATATAGAGAGAGCATGTAAATATAGACAGAGTGTCCAGGAGACTCGGGAAGGAAAGAAGTGAGTCTTGTCTTTGCCTAGCTCCTGGGGTTTTTATTGAGGATTGTGGTCCTATTCATGTGATGGATGTGTCTTCTCAGGCAACCAGGAACAAAGATGTATTTAGGTGTCCTCTGTGTCACTGGCCCTGGAGCCAGGGGTCTCAGTGAGTCAGTGGTCCTGGAAAATGTTCAGGACAACCCGACCTAGTCATTCCTTAGATATTATCTATTGGACCAGAAGACTCCAAAGAAATTGTTAACCCTGGGGTGCCTGGGTGGCTCAGTCGACTAAGTGTCTGACTCTTGACCTCAGCTCAGGTCTTGATCTGAGGATCTTGAGTTCAAGACCCGTGTTGGGCTCCATGCCCAGCATGGAGCCTACATTAAGAAAAAAAGCATTGATTTCTTGACCTTTACAAGGAGGACATACTGTAAGGTGTCTATGTAGGGTAGGAGTCCTAGCAAGAATAGAAATAGAGGGGGCACCTGAGTGGCTCAGTCAGTTAAGCGTCTTCCCTCAGCTCAGGTCATGGTTCTGCAGTCCCGGGATAGAGCCCCTCATCAGGCTCCCTGCTTAGCAGAGAGTCTGCTTCTCCCTCTGACCCTCTCTCCTCTCATGTTCTCTCTCTCTCTCTCTCTCAAGTAAATAAATAAAATCTTTTTTTTTTTAATTTAGAAGTAGGAAAGGGAGAAAAAAGGCAGCTCTTCATGGGGTCTCTTCAGATTCCCTCTTTTTTTTTTTTTAAGATTTTATTTTTAAGTAATCTCTATACCCAATGTGGGGCTCAAACGCATGGCTCTGAAATTGAGAGTTACAAATTCCACCAACAGAGCCAGCCAGGCACCCCAGTTTCCCTATCTCAATCACTACTTTTACTTTTACTACTTTTACAACCCGTAAGTGGGTTGAAATACAGTGTTTGAAAAACATTACATGAGTTCTTTGGGGAGCGAGTAGAGCTATAGAGAAGGTAAATTTTAGAGGTGAATATAGTTTTCAGAAATGTGAATGCTAATCAGCAGTAGAACTTCATTTTTTTTTTTTAAGATTTTATTTATATGTCAGAGAGAGAGTGAGCACAAGCAGGGGGAGCAGCAGACAGATGGAGAAGCAGACTTCACACTGAGCAGGGAGCCCGATGTGGGGCTGGATCCCAGGTACCTGGGATCATGACCTGAGCCAAAGGCAGATACTTAACCACCTGAGCCACCCAGGTGTCCCAGTAGACGTAGAACTTTAAATAAAAAGTACACAGAACTCACCAATTAAAAGGCAGGGGGGTGGGTTGCGGATGGAACAATAGGGGTGCCTGGGTCACTCAGTCAGTTCAGCATCTGCCTTCAGCTCAGGTCATGATCCAGGAAGCACAAGATCAAGCCCCATATCTAGTTCCCTGCTCACTGCTAAGCCGGGTGTCTGTTTTCTCCCTTTCCCTCTGCTTCTCCCTGCTGTTCCCCACTTGTGCTCCCTCTCACTCACTTTCTCAAATAAATAAATAAAAAATCTTGAAAATAAATAAATTTTTAAAAAGGGACTAATAAATAGCACTTTA